>NW_026779281.1:600000-900000 GCF_030144855.1 Hypanus sabinus
CCTCTACCAGGTGTGGTGTGAACTGACTGGTGTGTCCACAGGTCCAACTGAATCCTTTCTCACACACAGAACAGATGAATGGCCTTGCCCAGTGTGAACTTGCTGATGTACCTTCAATTGTGATAATTGAGTGAATCTATTCCCACTGTCTGAGAAGGTGAACAGCCTTTCTCCTGTGTAAGATGACTGGCTTGCTATTTGGTCAAATGATCAATTGAATCCCTCTCCACAGTCTGAGCAGGAAGGATAGTCGATTGAATCCCTCGCTCCACTTCTTAAATATCCAGACAGAGACAGCAAAACTGGCGTTTTCTGTTTGAGATCCCCGGCGACAAATTCCTTCTCGTTTTTAACCTGTGAAAAGATTTACAAAATCCATCATTGGGTTTAGGACAACATTTCCGATGAGATTACTTGAGTTGCCAAGGTTTGATCTGGTATCACACTGTTACAGTGAGGTTCTACCCAAGTTGGAGAGAGAAATCACCTCCTGACTGGGCAGAGTGCTGGTATCTGGAATGACCATCAAACTCTCCGATGCTCTTCCTGTCTCTATAAGAATGGGGCATTTCTACCATCTCCAATCTGTGACCTGGCTCAGTTTGACTCTCTCCATTGGTATTATTCCCTGTTCCTGCTGAGCTGCATGGGTGCCTGGCCCCACAGTAACTGAAACAGTCTCACGCAAATTATCTTTGTGGATGTGCATCTGGGAATTCTTTTATGTATTATTAACTTAAAGTGCTACAGCTTTAACACCATATAAAAAAATTCCTGCTGAGATGACTGGTTGGTCCGCACAGCTGGTAAAAGGGGTTAGAGTGAATTTTTGTAATATTTCAAGTTCTTGTAGAAAAGTACAACACAGAAACAGGTCCTTTGGGCCATCTGGTCTTGTGCTGAACTATTTAAATTGCCCCTCCCACACTCCTACAATCCAGGTACCTACACAAACTTCCTAAATGTTGAAATCGAGCTCGCGTGCACCACTTGTGCTGGCTGCTCATTCCAAACCTAGATGACCATCTGTGTGCAGAAGTTTCCCCTCATGTTCCCCTTAACATTTCACCTTTCACCCTTAACCCCTGGCCACTGGTTGAAGTCCTACCCAATCTCAGTGGAGAAAGCCAGCTTGCATTTACACTATCTATGCCCCTCTACCACAATCAAATCTCACCTCAATCTTCTACATTCCAAAGAATAAAGTCCTGACCTGTTCAATCTTTCCTTATAACCCAAGTCCTCCAAACTTGACAACAGCCTTGTGAATTTTCTCTGAAATCTTTGAATCTCTTTTAAATCTTTCCTGTCAGTAGGTGACCAAAACATCACACAATACTCCAAATTAGGCCTCTTTTACAAGTCAACATAATATCCATCTATTGTCAGGATTTGGTTCACGAAAGCCAATGGGCTAAAATCTTTCTTTCCGTCACTATCTAACTGTGATACCACTTTCAGTGAATTAAGGACTTGTATTCCCAGGTCCCTTTCTTCTACAACACTCCTCCGTGCCCGACCAGTCACTGTGAAAGACCTCCCTTGGTAGGTCAAACCAAAGTGCAACAGCTCACACTGGTCTGAATTAAATTCCATTTTCCATTTCTCAAACCATTTTCCCAGGGGGTCCAGATTGCACTGCAAGCCATGATAGTCTTCCTCGCTGTCCACTACACCACCCGTCTTGGTGGTCATAAATCTGCTAATCCAGTTAACCACACTATCATCCAGATTACTGATATAGATGACAAACCACAACAGATCTAGCACTGATCCCTGTGGCAACCACTAGTCACAGGCCTCCAGTCAGAGAGGCAACCATCTGCTACCACACTCTGGCTTCTGCCAAAGACAGTGTCTCATCCAATTTACTATCTCATCTAGAATGCTGAGTGACTGAACCTTCTTGACCAACCTCCCATATGAGACTTTGTCAAGTGCCTTGCTAACGTCCATGTAGACAACATCCACTGCCTTGTCTTCAACCACTTTCCTGATAACTTCCTCAAGAGACTCTGTAAGACTGGTTAGACATGACCTACCATGCACAAAGCCATGCTGTCTATCCTTAATCAGTCCACATCTATCCAAATACTTATATTTCCGGTTCTTGCACATACGTTCCAGTAACTTTCCCACTATTCACTACTAGTCACCACTCCGTGGGTTTGGAGATTTCCCTTGAATTTCATAGAATCATAGAAATCTATAGCACATTACAGACCCTTTGGCCCACAGTGCTGTGCCGACTATGTAACTTACTCTAGAAGCTGCCTGGAGTTTCCCTAGCGCATAGTCCTCTATTTTTCTGAGCTCCATGTAACTATCTAAGAGAGTGTTAAAAGTCCCTGTTGTATCCGCCTCGACAACCGCTGCTGGCAGTGCATTCGACACATCCAACACTCTCTGTGTAAAAAAACTACCCCTGACATCCCCTCCGCATATATTTCCAAGCACCTTCAAACTATGCCCCCTCCTGTTAGCCATGTTAACACTGGGAAAAAATCCTCTGGCTATCCACACACTCAATGCCCCTCATCATCTTATACACCCAAAAAAGGCTCTAAACATAAACAAGGAAATTATACATTGCTCTGAGGATTTGTTAGAAGTAAACAAAATTATGAGGGTATAGATAGGGTAAATGCAAGCAGCTTTTTCCACTGAGGTTGGGTGGGACGACAACCAGAGGTCATGGGTAAGTGGGGAAAGTGAAAATTTAATGGGAACATTTGGAAAAGCTCTTTGCTGAAATGGTCGTGAGAGTGTGGAATGAGATGTCAGCACGAGTGGAGAATCTGAGCTCGATTTCACCATTAAGAGAAGTTTGACAGGTACCTGGATGGTAAGGGTACGGAGCGTGATGATCCCGGTGCAGGTAGTTGCATTAGAGAGATTAAATGTTTTTGGCATTGACTAGATGGGCCAAATAGCCTGTTTCTCCACTGAACTTCTCCATGTTTCTGCGACAGAGAAGCTGGCCAAACTTGTTTGGAAGGGAAAAGGTAGGAGTGACAACAGAGCAACAATGGCTGGAGTTTCTGGGAGCAATTCGAGAGCTGAGTAATCGATACATCCCAAAGACGTGGAAGCATTGGAAAGGCAGCAGGGCACAACCGTGGGTTAAATGAGAATCCAAAACCAACATAAAAGCAGAGGAGAGGGCAAACAAAAGAGCAAAGGACCATTAGGAAGCTTTCAGAATCCAACAGAAGACAACTAAAGGAAAGTCAGATGAGTTTGGGAGTGGAATTATGAAATGGCTGTCATTAATGAGTTTTGGTTGCACCCAACAGTCCGCGGCATTTAGAGGAACGAGATATCCAGGGCCTCAATATCTCTTGAAAACCAAGATTCCCTGCACTCGTTACCATTCAACTTTTATTTTGTCAGACACATACAAACTCTACACCCTTAAAATTTCACTTCTGAAGAACTCCCACTTACCAAGTACTCCTTTGCTAAAAAACATCCTGTCCCAATTACCGCTTGTCAAATCCTTGCAAATATCATAAAAAAATTGGCCTTTCTCCAATTTAGAATCTCAAGAGAGGTCCAGGCCTCTGCTTTTCTGTATTTACTTGGAATCTCATGATCAGTAGATACAAAGTGTTCCCATACACTAATTTCTGTCACTAGCCCTAGATCACTTCCCAATAGCTTATTGCACACTTCTACATAGGGAATTTTACATACTGATTAAGGTAGATTTGATAAGCTCTACCCCATCTAGTCCTTTTACAGCCTAGGATTCCAGTCAATAAACGGAAAGTTAAAATCATTCACTTTATCAACCTTTGTTTCTTGGCATAGTCCGCAATCTCTCTACAGATTTGTTCCTTGAAATCCATCAGACTGTTGGGCGCAAGCAAGTCCAAGTAATGGCTACAATATCATAATTTCATGTCCTGAGGTCTGAATGACATCTGTTTGATGTCAAAAAAAGAACCTTGCCCTCAATGTCACTGAAACAAAGGAGCTGGCTGTAAACTACAGGAGAAATGGAGACAGGCTGACCCAGGATCTGGGGCTGAGAGGGTGAACAGCTTTAAGTTCCCTGGCACACACAACACCGAGGATCTCACCGGGTCTGTACATACTGGCTGTGTGGTGAAAAAGGCACAACAGCACCACTTTCACCGCAGGCGGTTCAGGAAGTGTGGGACGGGGCCCCAAATACTAACAACTTTCTACAGGGGCACAATTGAGAGCCTCCTGACTGGCTGCATGACTGCCTGGTATGGGTGCTGTACTTCACTCAGTTGCAGGACTCTGCAGAGAGTGGTGCAGACAGCCCAGCGCATATGTAGATGTGAACTTCTCACTATTCAGCACATTGACAAAAACAGGTGTGTAAAAAGGGCCACTGTGTAAAAAGGATCATTGGGGACCAGAGTCACCCCAACCACAAACTGTTCCAGCTGCTACCATCTGGGAAACGGTAGCACAGCCTGAAAGCCCGGATCAACAGGCCCAGGGACAGCTTCTTCCACCAGGCCCTCTGATTGATTAATTCATGCTGATACAATTGTACTTTTATTTATCCTGACTGTCCTGTTGTACATACTATTTATTATAAACTATTATAAATTTCACATTGCACATTTAGACAGAGACGTAACATAAAGATTTCTGCAACTCATGTATGAAGAATGTAAGTAATAAAGTCAATTCGATTCAATTCAACCTCTCCACTATCTGTTCTGTCATTCTGGCTCCAATCCTCCCTGCAACTTTAGTTTAACCACCCACCCCACAGGGGAGCACCAGCAAGCCTTGCCACTAGGATATTCATCCCTTTCTAGTTCTGTTCCACTAACTAACAAATCCCCTATCACCCCTTTGACTTTCCTCTGCCAGGTAATTCCCCCCAACAGTTTCTAAAGTGTCCACCTGTTGTTGTGGGGGATAGCAACAAGAGTACTCGGCGATGGCTATTTAACCTCACTCCCCTTCCTGACTCTCACCCAGTTTCCTGTGTCCTGCACCTTGGGTACAACTCACCTCTCTGCACGTCATACCTATCACACCCTCTGACGCTTGGATGATGCGGAATTCATCCATTTCCAGCTCCAACTCCTTAAAGTGCAGCTGGATATACGTGAGGGCGTCAGGGACACTGGAGGTCTCCCCGCCTTCCCACCAATGTCCCCTCTAATTTGTAATGACCAGTGTGTGCAAAAACCTTGCACTGTACAATTTTTATCCAGTGACAACAACATGTACAAACTGAATTTTATATAGAGAGATATTCATTTCAACAGCGAGCAAGTCACTGTCAGTAAGATCTTTAATCTCCTCTGGTTGAGTCTTGATTGAGTTCATCTGCACTCTCACACAACCTATGTAACAGGTTAATGAAGGATTTACTCGCCACAGCTTTTGCAAACCACCTATTTGTGATTTTCTTGCTAAATGATGCTTTCAATTTCAGATTTCCAAATATCACTCCACTTCTTCCCACTAGAAAATTCTCCAGCAACAATACAGATGGTACTGTACATAAGTATTTCCCCTGAAGTCTCACCCAGGTGACTGACAGTGGTGAACTCAGTGATGGTAATGCCAAGGAATACTGCCTTTAAGGACAGTAGTCCGTCTCCCTGGAGTCTGGCACATTTCTGATGTGAAAGCTACTTGTTGCCCAGGGCAAAGGTGTTTGATATCATTACATAGCCAGACAGAATTGGTGGAAGCGTGTTCTCACTGGTAGAAAAATGCAGACCGAGAGGAGGTAGAACAAGCAACAGACACAAAATGCTGAAGGAACTCAGCAAGCCGGGCAGTATCTATGGAAAAGAGTACTAATGCTGAATTCCTCCAGCAATTTGTGTGTGTAGCTTGGATTTCCAGCATCTGCAGAATTCCTCTTTGTGATTGGAGGTAGAACAAAGATGATTTTCTCAACTGGTGATGTAAAAGATTTTAGAGCCATAGAATAGAACACTACAGCACAGTACAGGCCCTTCAGCCCTCCATGTTGTGCCAACCCATATAAACCTTAAAAAAAGAACTAAACCCACACTACCCCGTAACCCTCCATTTTTCTTTCATCCATGTGCCTGTCCAAGAGGCTGTTAAATACCCCTAATGTTTTAGCCTCCACCACCACCCCTGGCAAGTCATTCCAGGTACTCACAACTCTCTGTGTAAAAAAAAAACTTACCCCTGAAGTCTCCCCTAAACTTCCCTCCCTTAATTTTATACATATGCCCTCTGGTGTTTGCTGTTGGTGCCCTGGGAAACGGGTACTGACTATCCACCCTGTCTATGCCTCTCGTAATCTTTTAGCCCTCTATCAAGTTCTAGACCTTTCATATTATTTCACATTTCATAAAGATTGAAACAGAATAGGCTGAAACACAATGTTCAAAAGTGCTGGCGTTCAATCCATTTGGTGCATTGACTCATTACATTTTTTGGGTTTATGTTTGTCAGAAACACATCCAACAGATTTCCCATCAGAAGTGCAGGAAAATTCTGTACCTGATTTCAAATGAACCACTGAGCACTCTGAAAAAAAGGTGCGGCAGAGGCCGATTTCTCCCTTGTGCTTTTATTTTCAGTGTGAACTATGTAACATTGATGGTGATTAATGATCATTACTTTCAGGCGACAGCCCTGCAAACATGTGACGAACCACAGTAAAACTTAGTGAACCTGCCATGGTTGGGTCTTTGGTGTCGGACCAGCAGATTTTCTGTATTATTAGATGTTCTCTTATTAATACATCATACCTCACTTCCAAATCACTGTTTTTAGACATCACATTCTAGAATTATGTGAAAATAAGGTCAAAGTAAGTTTCAAAGTCATCTGGGAAACAGAAACGTGCAAGTTTAAAGGGAGCAGAGATACCTGACTGACCTGCATGAGGTGTTGAGCTACCTAAAATGCATTCTTGAACGTATACTGCAGATTTAAAGCATTAATTGGATTTAAATTATTTTATTAAATTAACATTATCTTGCATCTCTTAATCCTAATTCACAAGTTTAACATAGAATTAACCTTTCTGCATTTGGATATCTACAATTTTTGTTCTTTTCTTTCGAAAAATGCAGTCACATCATAATACTATTCAAACTTCTGACCAAAAGTCTTATTTTTCCCCCTTTTATTTTTTCCCAGGAAAAAAATACTATAAACTTTTTGCTATTTAAAATTGGTAACATTTATCAATTCATGCTTTTGTTTAAAATTAAATTGCTTAACTCCCTGAAGCAAACTTGTAAGTTCACTAGCTAATAAAGAATTGAACAAAGAGGATTGTATATTTTACGCACAAAGCAGCATAATATCAATGCTCCTACATCATAAATTGGGAGACAAATGTACACGTCCCAACCTTATTAGGTATTTGTACTCAATTTTTCCCACAGATGGTGAACTGCTAATCTTGGCTTGTTCATCAGGCACAGCATGGAGAAGGTCTGAAGGGAGGTGGAGTGGTTTGTGTATTTGCAGCAGTGCTGGGAGGAAAAATCAGCATGAATGATGAATGTCTTTAATGTCCCTTTCTATAAAATGCTCGACAGTTGTTTCACACTTATTTGACCTTGAGCTTTTTTTTTAAAACCATATTACACTTTAGTCAGGATTACTTAGAATTTCAACATCTCTTTTCCAGTGAAAATAATAAGTGGGAAGGGGTATAATTTAAAGATCCTATATATTCAGTTTAATCCACCCCGTTCTAATGAAATGTTTATTCAGTTATTCATGCTATTGACAAGGCTCCGAATAAAGCAAATGAGGACCAATAGGTGTGGTCCATTCTTACAACCAGTTCAATGGCATAATTTTAAACTCACTTCCCCAAGTTTTCACATTTAGGAGCAGAATCACAAGAAGAGCTGGCAAATGACCAGGGAAAGCTTCACACAGAATCACAGAACAATTTTATAAAATTATTGTTGGCATGAAAGGAGATCATCAACCAGAACTATCCTTTCAACTCCAATCCTTTTCTCTTGCCCTGCTGCAAAAATTCACTCTCATTTCCTTTCCAATTCTATTTGGAAGTACTGTCTTAGTCTTCGACAGTACTGTCCTGTGGATATCCACTAACTGTGCTCTGGAAGTCCAATCCAAAGTAGAATCTTTGCTAATCTACAATGCTAGCACTGCAGCACACCATACTTTATGTCCAGTAATTTAACCAAGATTCCGATTTTCTAATCACAGAAAAGACTAAGTACTAATTTAAAACAAAGGCTAAGGTTTAAACTTTCATCTTATGCTGATGATCATCTAATGTTATACTGCTTTTCCATATATAAGATAGATAGATAGATAGATAAATAAATAACTAAATAAATAAGGAATGACAGATAAGGTTGTGGTCTAAGGAAGAAGGAGTCAATTTTAGAAAATCCAGCACATCTATTTTTCAGCATTGTCCACTCCTACATTTACACACTTAGTCCAGCGGTCGTGGAACATACGAATCTTAGACCTCCAGAGAGTGTCCACAGATGGGTGATGTAAAAGATTTTGTTCCCTTTCTCCGAGTTCCTAATCCTTGCATTTAGATAGCTGGAGCTCAGCTCTGTCTGAGAGATCCATCGGTTCCCATTCCCTCATCAGCCGGAAGCTCCCCGGGGCCCGTGTACGGATCGTGGGGCTGAGAGAGAGGGAAGAGAACAGGACTGTCCCGGGATTGCTGGTCACGGTGTCCGAAATTCAGAGGAATTATCCCGAAGTCGGTGTTTACGAAAAAAACACGGAGAATCGCTCTTACCTGCAACCGACATTTTCAAGGCCTCGTGTGCTGCGCGCATGCGTGATACTCGGGGACGTCGTCAGCCTGACGCCTGCGCAGTTCATCAGAGCTTCAGTGCCTGATAAGAATTATCCTGGCAGGCCCTTTTGGGTAATACCGGTGCCATTAAACAGTTCTTGAAGCACCGATTCAATGTCCATATCTCATTTTTTTTTCGGGTATATAGAAAAAATCTGAAGCTTTTTTAACGCAGGAAGCGGCTCACATAAACAATGTATTCAATATCCACGTGTATCTAATGCCAATGTAAAATGCAAGTATAAAACACAGGAGATTCTGCAGTGGCTGGACATACAGAGACGCACACACACAAAATGCTGGGGGAGCTCTGCAGTTCAGGTAGTAACTAAGCAGTGGAGTCCACAGTCTAGGCATGCTGAAGAGGCTCGGTCTAAAAGTTGTTTATTTATTCCTCTCCACAATTGCTGCCTAATCTTTTGATTTCCACCAGTATTTTGCAGAAACTAACAATCTCTTTTCCAAATTTTTCTGATTTTCCTTTTGTAGCCATATCCTGTTGGTCTGTTTCTTCCCTCTCCTCCTCCTCGTAAACTCCAGACCCATTCTCTCTCTGGAGCCGCAAAGCCTGACTCAGGCTGGCAACTCTTTGGTTTCTGATTCTGCACCATCGAAGTTTCACTCGCTAGTCTGCTGTCAGACTTTAGAGGTGCATTGTGTTACGAGACCGCAGGTTCGTTTACTGTGAGTGTCGCTTTAAGTGCCTGAGTGAGGCGGGTCTGTGACGTCACACAGGCGCTGCAGCAGAGACAGAGAGTCAGAGGGGGGAGGAGAGGGAGGGGGGAGAGAGAGATAGAGGGAGAGGAAGAGAGGAAGAGTGAGAGAGACTTCAGCTTGTCACTGCTATGCCCAAAAGATTGGGTTGATCATCGGCACGCAGTGCACAACGGATGTGTGACTGTCACTTCGTATAATCCATATGTGTGGATTTCCCTTACCTGGAATCGGGGTGTTCTGTGGTAACCACTTGAAGACGATATTCCTGTGACTGTCACCTGGTGATATTTCTAAGTGTATTTCGGAACTAATCGACGGATAAGATCTTCGGCGACTGTTATTTCGTTCACCCAGCGTGGAATGTGTGTGGAATTCTTCGTAATTGCCTTCTCTCTACATCTTCGTGTGGATTTACAAATCTCTCCTCTCACTCGCTTGTTCCGTAGATTACTGAACTTTTCCACTTTACCATCTTAAGACTTTAAGCATTGTTTCCCAATAGTTTGGAATACGTACAACACCGTTAATTGCTGTTTATTTCATTCAATCTTTTAGATTTGGAGTAGATACTAATGAAGAGAGTGGTTTTAACATCGAAACCAGACTCCGTTAGTGATCTATTGCTGCTGGTACGTAAAAATTGCAACAACCCAGCTGTGAGTCACAGTCCTTTAAAATAGGTGAAAATGACACAAAACGTTGAAAAGAGCGGGGAAGAAGGAGTTTAACCAACTTTGTCCGGAGCCCTGAACAACGTCACAACCACAGTGAGCTCATCGTCTTGTTCAGCCCGGAGAAAATCATGCAGGAAATTCATGCAGGTGTATAAGATGATGAGAGGCATTGGTCGTGTGGATAGCCAGGGGCTTTTTTCCCAGGGCAGAAACGGCTAACACGAGGGGGAATAGGTTTAAGCTGCTTGGAAGTAGGTACAGAGGAGATGTCAGAGCTAAGGTTTTAAAGCAAAGAGTGGTGTTTGTGTGGAATGCATTGCCAGCGATGGTGGCAGAAGCGAATACAATAGAGTATTTTAAGAGTCTCTTAGATAGGTACACGGAGCTTAGGAAAATAGGTGGCTATGCGGTAGGGTAATTTTAAAGCAGTTTCTAGTGTAAGTTACATGGTCGGCGCAACATTGTGGGCCAAAGCGTCTGTAATGTGTTGTAGATTTCTATGATTCTCTGAAATTCAAGAGAAATCTCCTATTTCACGGAGCGGTGACTAGTTGTAACCTGTCATCACAGGGAGAGTGAGAGGGGGAACGGCAGGGGTAGATTTCAATATACTGATATGGAACAGAAACATGGGCAGGGACCAGATGGACAGAGTGGCCACTCTAGTGTACATTGTGAGTGTGTTAGAGACGATAAGAACCTGAGACACGGGATTTGATACAGAGCTGATTTATCTTTCACAGCTCCACAATATTAAACACCAGTCTAGTTTAAGTCTAACATCAGCAGAACAGACTCCTCCAATGCTCAGTGACCAGGGTTCAGTCCTGGGTGCGATGAGCAGCCGCAAGAACTGCAGAATCTGACAGTAACAGTCGCTCATGAACCTGCAGCTGCCTTCAGTCACCGTGATGGTTAAACATTTAACACGGAGCTGATTTGAACTTCCTCCCTGATGTGAAGTTGCTGGTGTTGCAGCAGCTGGCATGATTGAGTGAAACTCTATGCTCACTCCGGACAGAAATGTGGCCTCTATTTATTGTGAACTCACCGGAGCATCACAAGGTGGGTTAACTGAATGAGTCTCTTCGCACACACGGAGCAGGTGAACGGCCGCTTCCCAGCGCGAAGCTGTTGGTGAATCTGCGATGGCCGACTGAATCCCTTCCAAAATGAGATCCAGGGAATGATATCTCACTGCTCGGAACGTCATGGCGATGTATCCAATCAGATCACGGACATGGGCACGTGTTCGGGCTCTCCTTGTCGCGAGTGGGGCGCTGTCTTCTCCAGCATCTCCGCCTCCACATTCAAGGATCGGCGACATTCAAGCGCTGGTGAACTGACAGATACAGCGGAACTAACGAGCTGTTGTGTTTGTGAGTCCCAGCATGAAAGTCGTTCAGAGAGAAAAATCAAACTCCCACCCCAACCCCAGCTTAAAAAAAGAATGGCATCCCGATCATCAATCTACAAACCCCACCCCTCTGGACAAAAGGGAACAATAACATCGACCCCCCCCCCAAAGGAAACAACCCTACCCCGCACAACAGCGGAGGAGCCGGTGTCACCAGGGTAGCTGAAATCTGGAACTCACTGCCCGAGGTGGTGGTGGAGGCAGGTCCCTTCACAACATTTACGAAGAGGATGAGCATTGAAACTGCCGAGATACAGTCGGCTGTGAACCAAGTGCTGATAAATGGGACCAGTGTAGACAGTGAGTGGATGGTCAGAACAGGTATGGCCGGCCAAAGGCCTGTTTCCGTGCTGTGTGATCCACCGCTCCGGACATGGGAATTTAACGATGGTGGCACCGCAAGGCATTGATTTCAAAACTCCACACCCCTCTCCAGCCTGAAATAAACCAGACTGCACCCCTTTGTCACCACTGGGAATATCTGTTTCTGTCAAAGTAGCATAGAGATTGGTCACTTCTGCTAAACAACTGGCAACTGATGAAGTTCCTGTGTCTTCTTGCATTAATATTGCTGCCTTACAGCAAAACTAACCCTCTCACTGTGTCAGAATCAGTGATTAAATCAGACCCCAAACACTGTGCTTTCATCCCTGCACGTTATAACTGGAACCATCTCACTGAGGGTCTGATGGAGACATGGGATCACATCTCCTCTGCTTCTGACGTTTCAAATACTCTCAGAATGGTTTTCTGATTCAGTCTGAAGGTTATGGTACATTCAGCTCATCGTCAGACCTGACAAACCATGTCTTCCCACAGCTGGTTCCACCTGTTGGTGTGTCCTCTTTCCTCCACCTCCAGGGAAGCTGCATCTCCACACAAGCTCCTCACTTGAGACGACTGTCTATACCCGTGACAAAGGAAATAACATCTCTGTCACTCTATTCCAGTTGCTACCACCATAAAAGCATAAAAGCCAGGACCAACAGGCTCTGGGACAGCTTCTTTCACCAGGCCATCAGACTGATGAACTGACGCTGACTTGAATGTACTCTATATTACATTGTCTGTTTTAATTATTATAAACTCTTATAAATTACTATGATTGCACTTTGCACATTTAGATGGAGACATACTCCTCATGAATGTATGAAATAAAGTCAATTCAATTCAATTCCTGATTCTGTGCCTGACCTGGGTGAACTTTAATGACCAATAAATATAATTCCTCTCAGCGATCAGCTGTCTGAATGATCCCCTGACTCTGAGAGGAAGGGGTATCTATGGTCCACACTGTCAGGGTGTTGAGTTTACCAGGAGACAAAGACTGCAGGGACGGGAGGTTTTCTGTTGACTAATACACTGTGTGTGGACCCCGCTGGCAATTCTGGTGTTGTGACCCGAATCGAGACAAACACCACGCTGCCCACTCCACCAACAACACGGCACAGCCGGACACATAACAGGGGACTTTACATCCCACAACACTGGATTCAGTGATGAAACCCGTGATTAATGTTGTTGTCCCACTGAAAAGTCCATTAAGGTGCTTTTAAATGCCAGCGCTCTCCCACAGGTGACGTCAGACACAGTTCCCACGCGCCTGACGTCACACATGGGCTCCCCACACCGGGATCTCACGTGCGCGGTGTCTTACGCCACCCACGCGCTGCTGTGCTCGAGCTTTATCGGTTGAACGGCTGGGCTAATAATCACTTGACCAGCCCCTCCCCCACCGCTGCCAACAGAGTGTTCAGGAGCTGCGCTATTCCTATTGGTGCGAAGCGATGTCAATCACAGGTTACAACCAATCCCAGAGGCGGACAAGCCGAGTGGGCGTTACCCCGCTGAGTTCGTCTCCAGCTCGAGCGCCGACCGCCTCCTCAGAGCGGAGAAAACCTCAAAGTAAATGTCCGCTTTCTGATTTATTTCCATTTCCCTCCGAGGGAAGTTGGGGGCGTTTGTGAAGCGTCTCCCGCGGCCGGAGTCTGATGTATCGCTGAGAGGTAGGAGGAGACCGCTCGGCCAGTCGGTTTGATGCCGGTTCCCCGGGGAGGGAGGGAGAGGGGGGATTTTATTGAAAGGATGAAGATGGTGAGAGAGGGGGCGGACAGGATGTTTGTCCCGGTGGGGACAGGAGGGGCTCATCGGTGGAAATGTCTGAACCCACGGTGGTGTCGAGCAGAGGGATTCACCACATTGGGGGCAAACACCGGCAGACTGTTGCCCTGCAAGCGGGGCCAATGGTCCGGGCAAAGTGACAATTATTTGTGCTTTGTTGAGATTGTACCTGGAATATGGTGTAAAATCCCGCTCCCCATACTAACACGGGTTATACAGACCAAAGAACAAACTGCCGGAGGAACTCAGTGGGTCGGGCAGCATCTGTGGAGGGAAATGGACCGTCAACATTTCGGGCCGAGACCCTCCCTCTGGACTGAGAGTGGACGGGAAATAGTCAGAGAAAAGAGGTGAGGGGTGGGGATGGGGCAAGAGCTGGGGAGTGAGAGGTGGATCCAGGTGAGGGGGAGGTGGGAAGGTGGAAATAGTGACGGGTGGGAGGTGAGTGGTTGGGGCAACATGGGGCTGCAGAGGATGGAAATTAATTCCATCGAGGATGAACAAAGAGGTTAGAGAGTATTTGTTATAGAGAGTGCAATGAAGATTCACCAGACTGATCCCTGGAGTGGTGGGGTCATCATATGAAGAAAGATCAAATGTGATAACCCTTTCATTTAGAAAAACGAGGACTGAGAGGTGAACACTGAAATGCACAACATCATTACCGGTTGAATCAGGGATCCCAGTCTCTGAAACAGGGGTGGACTACCCGGGACTGAGATGAGGGGAAATGTCTCCATTCCGAGGGTGGTGAATGTTTATAAATCCCCACCACAGAGGGCGGTGAAGACTCAGTGATCGTCCGCACGTAAAGCAGATGTATGGAGACCGAAGGGATCGAGGAAATGAGGATCGGGCAGAAACACGTGACTGAGATGGGTGAGCAGCCGCCATCTTGCTGATGGTTAGAGGGGCTGAATTGCCTCCTGCTGTTTCTCACTTGATGTTTCAGTGTTCCTGTCCAGCAAGGCTCTGGAGGAATGTGAATAGAAATCAGTGTTTATAAACACAGAACTGATTTAAATGAAACGTGAACATTTTCTTTTTGCGTCTGAGTTATGTTTTGGACCTGGATGGGAATTGAGCCGGTGACTCTGTGACCTGGAGGTGGAGGGAAAAGGATCGGGGAAGATATGGTGTGGAAAAATAATCATGTATCTGGGGTAAATATGGAATAATGTGGGGAATGCGGTGGATGGGTCGGGCAGCATGTGAGGGGCGAGGAGCAGAGTCACCAGTTCAGGAGGGAGACCCTCCACCCGTCAACTGATCCCGTTTCCTGTTCACGTTTTTCTGCAGATCTGCAGCATCTGCGGATCACTGCTCTACGTGTACGTGTAGCTTCATCTTTCACCCGTTCAGACAAGGCAGTGAGATCCGGATCTGTCACGTCCTCTCGTTGTGGCTGGACAATGCTTTTTTTCTCTGCAATAGTTTCTGCATGTTTCATTCACTATTTTGAGATGCTGAAGTGCAGCCGATGTTTCTGGGTGTCTGACCCGTTTATGTGAGAATTTAGCCATTTGCATTTCTCTGAGTTTCTCAAAAATGTGTAAAGTTTAGTTCAGCTTCACTTCAGAATTTCCAAAGCAACACCCAGTCAGTCAAGTTGCTCCACACAATTAAAATAGCTTATTACATTTTTTTTTCTATTTTTGTACTATATATATAAGTATATTCTTATTTTAAATTACAATTGTTAAAATCTATTGTTATGAATTAGGTTCTACTGCTGCCGCAGGGACAACAAATTTCATGACACATGCCGGTGCTATTAAATCTGATTCTGATATTGATATGGGAGACCCATCACCAGTCACCAGTTCCCAGTTACCGCGGATCGTAATGTGAGATTGAATCCTTTTCCATATATTTGCTTTCCTCAGAAATGACAACAGTTCAGTTTCCTACTTTGGTTCCAGATCAGAAGCTCAGTCTGTCTAATATTTCCACACAAATGGGGAATTTGTTTATCATCATCATGTACTGATCTACAGTGAAAATCTTACCTGATGTACCATCCACACAGATCGATACATTACGACGGTACATTGAGCTGATATACAACAAAATAATCACTGTAACAAAGCATTGTGGCTGCAGGGAAAGTGCAGTGCAGATAGACATATGGTGCAGGGTCACGTCGAGTTACATTGTGAGGTCGAGACCATTTTATCATTCATTTGGATTATGACCACAGACAGGAAGCCGTCCTTGAGCCGGGTGGTTCGCGCTTTAAGGCTTTTGTATCTCTTCCCCGATGGGGGAGCGGGTTTGCAGCGAGAATGACCAGGTTATGAGGGTCTTTGAGTACATGGCCTGCTTTTCCGAGGGAGGGCAAGTGTAGGAAGAGTCCATGGAGGGGAGGCTTGTTTCTCTGATGTTCTCTGCCCTCCAAAGTTCTCTGCAGTTCCTTGCAGTCATGGGCAGAGCAGTAGCCAGACAAAGGCGTGAAGTATCGACAAGAAGCTCAGAGACCTTCACACTGCCTTGTGTAGCTGGATTCTGGACTTCCTGTCAGATCGCCGGCAGGTGGTAAGAGTGGGCTCCATCTCCTCTGTCTCTCTGACCCTCAGCACACATACCCCACAGGGTTGTCTCTTTGGCCCTCTCCTTTACTCTCTGTGCACCCATGACTTGTGTTGCCACCCACAGCTCCAATCTGCTAATTAAATTTGCTGTCAGCACTACATTGATTGGCCTAATCTCAAATACTGATAACAATCGATCAAATGCATCTCTGTCCAAACAAACATTTCACCCTTCTTCAGGAGATTGGTCAGAGGAAGAGCAAAGCAGCAAAGTTCTTCCAGAAACTTCTCAGCGTCAGAATAGGAACTGAAGAAATTGCCTGGACTTTTGCCCGAACAGGAGCCAACTTGCTTTGACCTACAACATAGCCAAGACAGGTCACAGTGGCATGGCGGTCACTCTTAGCCAAGTTAACTGTAAGGCTGGACTGGGAAAGCCTGTCAAATAGCTTTTCTACTGCAGAGATATGCTCTTCCCAAGTGGCACTCCTGTGACTAAGTCATCAATATAGGCATCTGTATGTTCTAATCCTCGAATTACAGAATCAAACATTCTCTGGAATGTTCCTGGATTATTTTTCCTTCCAAAAGGTAAAACATTGTATTCACACAAACCAGATGGTGTCACAAATGCAGAAATTTCTCTACCTCTGTCCATCAATGGAACACATCAATATCCTTTCAAAAGATCAATCTTTGTAAGAAATTTAGCTTTTCCAACCTTATCGATGCAATCATCCACCCTAGGGATAGGATAGGCATCTGTTTTTGTTACTGCATTTACCTTCCTATAATCAGTGCAAAATCTAACACTACCATCAGGTTTGGGCACAATAACACAGGGTGAGCAATCTGCTGCTAAAGGACTAATAATACCATTTTCCAGTATATATTCAATTCCATGCTCAGGCAATTTACACTTTTCTGCATTCATGCAATATGGGTGTTGTTTAATTGGTTTGGCTTGACCATTATCTACATCATGCACTGCAACCGTGGTTTGCTTGGGAACAACGGGGAATACATCTTTAAACTCCAGAATTAATTCCTTCAGCTGTTGTTGTTGCTTTGGCTGCAGATGAGCCAACTTGTTATCAATGTTTTCCAGAACAACCGAGTTCATTAGCCTAACTGGGACCACGTTTGGCTTGTGAAAATTCTCAGATGAGTCAATTGTTTCATTCTCAGGGTTACCAGATTCATATGTTTTGACAACAACACTCACAGATGGTGCCTGCTTGTCAAAATAAGGCTTTATCATATTTATGTGTACCACCTGTGTTAGTTTACATTGGTCGGGTGTTTTAATAACACAATTCAGATCATTAATTTGAGAGACTATTTTATACGGTCCATTGAGATTCGCCTGAGGTGGATTTGTCAACATTCTTCAACATAAGGTAAGCACCTTATCCCCACCTGGTATTTTCTTTCGCAAGCCCTCCTATCAAACCAACACTTCATTTTGTTTTGAGAAATCTTTAAGTTTTGTCTCGCTAGACCTCAGGTGTGGAGTAGTTTATCTTTGATCTTCAAAACATAGTCTAACAAGTTAACATGTACATCCCCATTAATCCACTGTTCCTTTAACAAGGTCAAAGTTCCCCTCACTCTACAACCAAATACAAGCTCAAATGGAGTAAATCCTAGTGTTTCCTGTACTGACTCTCTTACTGCGAACAAAAGCAAATGTATTCCTTCATTCCAGTCTTTTCCATTTTCAACACAATATGTCTCAATCATGGCTTTGAGGGCAGAAAGAAATCTTTCTAAAGCCCCTTGTGATTCTGGATGGTATGCAGATGATGTAATTTGTTTAGTTCCCCGTTCATAAACTACCTGCTGGAATAATCCAGATGTAAAATTACTTCCTTTATCAGACTGGATTTTTTTAGGCAAACCAAATAAAGTAAAAAAACTTGGTAAGACCCTTCACCACAGTTTTAGCTTTAATATTTCTGAGAGGTATTGCCTCTGGGAATCTGGATGCAGTACACATAATAGTTAGCAGATACGGATGGCCAGCTTTAGTCTTTGGCAAAGGGCCAACACAATCCACTTTAAATTTTGAAGAGGACATACCCTCTGGACTGAGAGTGGACGGGAAATAGTCAGAGAAAAGAGGTGAGGGGTCGGGATGGGGCAAGAGCTGGGGATTGAGAGGTGGATCCAGGCGAGGGGGGAGGTGGGAAGGTGGAAATAGTGACGGGGTGGGAGGTGAGTGTTTGGGGCAACACGGGGCTGCAGAAGATGGAAATTAATTACAAAGAGGTTAGAGAGTATTTGTTATAGAGAGTGCAATAAAGATTCACCAGACTGATCCCTGAGGTGGTGGGGTCATCATATGGAGAAATATCAAATGATATAACCCTTTCATTTAGAGAATCGAGGACTGAGAGGTGAACACTGAAATGCACAACATCATTACCGGTTGAAGCAGGGATCCCAGTCTCTGAAAAAGGGGATGGACGGTCCGGGACTGAAATGAGGGGAAATGTCTCCACTCCGAGGGTGGTAAATGTCTGTAAATCCCCACCACAGAGGGCGGTGGAGACTCAGCGATCATCCTCACATAAATCAAAGGCCGGCAGTTGTGTGGAGAGCGAAGGGATCGCGGAAATGAAGATTGGACAGAAACATGTGGCTGAGATGGGACAGCAGCCGCCATCTTGTTGCTGGTTAGAATGGCCACATCCTGCTGTTTCTCACTTGATGCTTCAGTGTTCCTGTCCAGTGAGGCCTGAGGAATGTGAATAGATATTAGTGTTTATAAACATAGATTTATTTAAATGAAACCAGAACAATTCTGTTTTGGAGCAAACATGAGGAAGTCTGCAGATGCTGGAAATGTGAACAACAACACACACAAAATGCTGGTGGAACACAGCAGGCCAGGCAGCATCTATAGGGGGAAGCCCTGTGGACCATTCGTTCCTGACGTTCCTGCTGTGTTCCTCCTGCATTTTGTGTGGGCAATTCTGTTTTGCGTCTGAACTGTGTGTTGGACCGGGATGGGAATCGAACCCGTAACCGCGACCTGGGGAGGTGGAGGATCGGACGGGGAGATATATAAGAAAAATGCAAAACGTATCTGGTGTAAATATGAAATAATGTGGGAAATGCAGCTGTGGGTCGGGCAGCGTGTGAGGGGCGATGAGCGGAGTCACCGGGACACGTGGGAGACCCTCCACCGTCACGTGATCCCGTTTTCCCTCGTAGCAGGGTAGTTCCTTTCAGAGGCCCCGCCCACCGCTGTGATGACGCCCTGATGACACTGCGCATGCTCAGTGCTGCAGGGGCGGTGTTTCTCGTTCTTTGTTGAAGTGGGTCGGTGGTCGGATTGGCAGCGGGTCCGGGTCCTCGCCCCCTGGGGCGGGGAGCCGGAGACGGATTATTCTCTGCGGAGCGACACCAACGACTTTCCATTGGTGAGTGTTGATGCCGGTCCCGAGCTTTAACTTTCCCTTTATCTTAAAAGTCCATTTAAACTTCAGAGTCCCGTTCGCTTTCCCGAACTCAAACAAGAGAAAATCTGAAGTTGCTGGAAATGCGAGCAACGCGCACAAAATGCCGGAGGAACTCAGCAGGCCGGGCAGAATCCAGGAAAAGAGGACAGTCGACATTACCGGCCGAAACCCTTCGGCAGGACTGGAGAATAAAAGGTGGGGGTGGGGAGGGAGAGAGAAACACAAGGTGATCGGTGAAGCCTGAAGGGGGAGGGGATGAACTTTCCCGAACTGCAGGCCTCGCCTCGCTTCCTTCACAGAATCTGCCGGGGTCGGTCCGGGTTGTGTGTGTTTCATACAGTTCTGGTCGCCCCCATTCTCGGAAGGATGTCGGGGCTTTGGACAGGGCGCAGATGAGGTTTACCAGGACACTGCCTGGATTAGAGGGCATGAGCTATAACGAGAGGCTGGACAAACGTGTTGTTTTCTCCAGAGCGGCGCAGGCTGGGGTGAGACTGGATGGACGTTTAAAGATTACGAGCGGAATACGTAGAATATGCAGACGATATCTTTTTCCCCAGAGTTCAAATGTCAAAGATAAGGTAGGTTGCAGAAGATGTGAGGGGCAAGTTTGTTTTCCTCACGGAGTCTGCTGGGTCGGTCAGTGGAATTTGCACCCTCCGCAATAATCACCCTGCGCGCTCACACAACCCCGGGTGGGGGGTGGTTTATTTTCATCCCGTTCGTTGTTGAAGCGGATCGTCTGCGGGGGAGGGGTGGTAGAGGGAGGGAACGGGTCCTCGCCTCCTCGGGCTGGAATTCAGATTCCCATCGGTGAGTACTGAGGCCAGTGTCAAGTCTGGTTGTCTGATGTTGGGCAGTGAGTCCCGGTAACTTCCCGAGCTGTCGGCCATTTACTCAGTTACTGTGGAACACAGCATTTTGTGTGCGGAGGAATTTCTTTAGCCAGAGTGCAGTGAATTTGTGAAATCAGCAGAGCGAGCTGTGGAGGCCATGTTGGGGGGTATTTAAGAGGGAGATTTTGTAGGTTACGATAAGAAGGCCGTGGAGTGGGGCTGTGAGGAGGGGAAGAAAAAGATCAGCCGTGATTGAACGCCGGAGCAGATTCGATGGGCCAAGCGGCCTAATTCTGCTCCTGTGTCTTATGGACCCGGTTTATTGTCGGGGAGACGCACCGACCGGTCACGGTATCCTGCTTTCCGCTCTGATTTCGCCGCAGATCTGCAGCCTGCAGCTTTTTTCCCCGAGGCCCCCCACCCCTTCCGGCTGTGATGTGAAAATCACATCGCGCATGCTGAGAGTCCGCGGAATGGCAGTGATTTTTGGCCGACAGAGTACAGTCACCATTTTGTGCTGCGCAGCACAAGCATCTTTTCCTTTGTTGAGGAAATCTGATATTGCCAATGAGTCCCGTTAACTTCCCAAACTGTCGACTTCACCTCGCTTCCTGGAACTTCTCAAAAACTTTTTCAGTTCAGATAAGCCGGTTTTAAGCCTGGTGATATGTGCTTCGGGGCTGTTCTACCTTCTCCCTAATTGGGGTGGGTGAGAAAGGAGAATGTCCCAGGTTGTGGGGATCTTTCATTTTACCGAGAGAGTGGGAAGTCCAGAAAGAGTTCATGTAGAGGAAACTGTTTTCTGTGATGAGCTGATCTGTGTCCGTAACTCTGCAGTTCCTTGCAGTCACCATACCAAGCCATGAAGTATCCGGATGGAAAATATGCTGTATTGATAACATTTGGTGATGGGCAAAGCATACCAAAGTTCTTGTGGTTTGTTCTAGGTTTGTTCCTTTGGGATCTTTTATACAGTAGTATTGTGGTGAACATTTGTTCCATAATGACAGACGAGGTAGCTCATTAAACTCAGCAGTTTTATTGTGATAAACTTAAAATAGACCAGCCAGCAGGACCCGGAGAGTGAACCTAACCAGTGTCATACAGACAAGGGAGGTAATCTTCACACACCCCACTTACAGTTAGGGTGGCCCAGAAATAGACAAGCAAAAACTGTACAATCCAAGCTAAAAGGTAACAATAAATGAACTGGAACATACCATCATAACCCCACAAAAGCATTTTCACACAAGAACAATAAACAGAGCTGTTTGGATTTGGGTATTTGATCCTCCACAATATTCCACGTGCGATTTTAAAATGGATGTGGCAGTGTTTTTTTAAAAGGTCGAGTTGCAAGATCGACAGCAACCTGGCATGGATGGAGTGCACACTTGGGAGTGGTCCGTCACTGGATCGAGCTCAGACCCTCCGTTCGCGAGCCGGGAGCTGATACTGCACCATCAGCCGACTCCACAAATGTAGGTGTGGGCTGTCGACCAGACCCTCCTCTCCTCCCCCCATCCCCCTCCTCTGAGAGTGTCACAGTATGTATCATTAATTCCGTATCTGTGTATTGCTAGAGGACCATCAGTGATCGTCCTTGATCCCTTCTCCCACCTGGTTCCATCTGCTCATTCCTCACTCATCTCGTTCAACCGTTGTCTAGCCTGTATCCAGCCACCTCAGTGATGTATATCAACCATCTTGTTCAACCTCTGTCCAGTCTGTATCCCACCACCTCAATGATATATATCAACCATCTTGTTCAACCTATATCCCACCACATCATTCAGTCTTTCTTTTAACCTTTGTCTTCATCAATTCTGTTGCACTTTTAGCCTCGGAGTTAATACAGAATCGGTCATTATTACATGGATCTGTGAGAGGATCATCAGGTTCCAGTTCTGTCGGTGTGGTAGTATGAGTTTTTGAACTGTGAATGGCTGAGACACTGCAGCACATTACTGGCAGCAAAGAGTAATGGGAGAGTAATAAGCCTGGGGTGGAGACTCCCAACAGTGTGGAACTGGCTTCAACCCAGTTCCGTATTTCTGCAGATGGGGCTGAATGGTCCTCCTTCCCCAATGAATCAGAAGTGGTGACTGGGTGTCTGGAAATTTGTTGCAGGAAAATTCCTGATTAGACTACTCCATGTGAGACGTGGGGGGAGTGTGTGAGGATTCCAGGGTAGGTAAGTAGCAGGTACAGCTCTGTGACCCTGTGATGGTTGGCCTGGAATGTCACCCAGTAATGAACCCGCAGGTGACATTACCTGTATTTATGAGCGGTTGAGTAGGTGTTTCTGATCTGGGTTCCGATGTCTGGTGATCGAGTTCATTTGGAAACAATCACTGCTAATCTGAGGAGAGAATGAGTTCCCATTCCATCCGTCATAGGATGAAGCTGTGATTAAATGGGCTGTTCCATCTTTGCACCAGGAAAAATGGTTCAGATGGTGTTTGGAAATCCACCCTCAGTCTCAAGTCTCTGTCAGATAGTGAAAATCAAACAGAAGCTTCAGATGCTGCAGATCTGCACCAAAACCTGAAAATATTTGAAGACTTTGTAACGAAAGTTGTGAACGTGAATCATCAAATTTGTTCCTTTCCCCACAGCTGTTCCTTACCTGTTGAGTGTTTCTGGTAATTCCAGTTTCTCTTTATTACATTCACTCTGGAATAGCTTAAATTTCCAGAAAAGATTGCTAATCACCTTCAGGGTTACAGGAGGAAGGCAGGAACATGCTGTTGGAATAAAATCAGCCATGGTTGAATAGTGGAGTAGACTTGATGGACTGAATCACCTAATTCTATTCCTGCGTCTTCAGTCTTACCATAACTGAACGATGACTCCTTCCTATCCCATGTAAGGGTTTGTGACATGTGACGGACAATTATAGATTTCTTCACTCAGATCATTATATTTGTCTTTAATAATTAAATTTCAGTGAGCTTATGTTTTTTGGTACATTGAGCAGAAATGTTCCCCTTTGCATTGTTAACGTGTTTCATTGTCTTTCTGTTTAAAGTTAGACCTGTGTTGAGAGATTTATTGGAAGAAAAGCCCACATCTGGAAGCAAACCACGACTGTAGACGAGGGAACAGCAGCAAGTGAACCTGCCCAAGGACTGAGAGCATCAACTGGACAGAACCCATCTGACTCAGAGTTAACATTCATTCAGTCAGGAGAAAGTTTGGTGAGTCTCATTTACTCAGACATTGGTCCTGTCCCCATTACATACCTGCACAAAGATAGGAAATAGTTGGAGTGAGACAGAATGTGCCCAGAAGTATCAGTTGCCTCTGACAGATCCAGTTGCAATCACTCCAGATTTGGTAATGTGTTGTCAGCAGTCCAGCTCTACAAAGTCATTCACATTACCTCAGTGTTTGATCATTTGCAGATCTTGCATCTTCTGAAGTAGCTGCAGTGGGGGTTAGTTCTGAATGGGGAGAGGGAGACGGGAGTATTTATACTTAAGATCTTAAAAAAATGTAATTGTTTAAAATTATTTGCTGCAAACTCATTACCCATAACCTATACATTCTCAACCAAATTATTGACATAGATGACAAGTTGCAATAGGTGTAACCATGGAAAACATCACTAGGCACTGGGCTCAAGTGCAATAAACAGCCTCTCATCATCACACTTTGCTTCGTACAATCCAGCTGTTCCCAGACTCTGGGGTTGTGTAACAAACACAATGTTCGCAACAAGATTAGACAGTAATTAATATAAAGAGATTCTTAGGGCACATGAACTGTCTGATCCAATGGACCAGATCCTTCCTTGTTTACAACTTAATTTGCCCCCGGACCCATCCTCCCAGGTCGCGCCCCAAACACCCTCCACCCCGGCAATCCCACCACAACACTCCCACGATTTATCCCACACCTGTACACGTAGACAGATTCCCTTCACCCATGTCCACACTTCCAGCTTCAGGAACCACAACTAATTGATCCCACAATCCTGGCTCGGGAGCAAAACTGAAACCAGGGCTGCAGCACTGGAGAGCCCAGACTGTGCAGGTGTCGGGCTCAGACCCGACCCTTTCCCATTGCAACCAGTCATGTATTTACATGAACCTGAGATCAGCGCCTTCCTCTCCGCTGCCCGCTGACATCAGCTGGGGTTGGCATTGTGCTGCCATTTGCAGGAGGTCCCTGCGTAACTACCTATGGCCGGACGTCGGAGGGAAACTGTAGAGTGTTTGTCCTTTCATGGTGACACCTCTGAACTCTACATTAACTCCATTCAAATGACTCTGGGTGAAAATTAATGACCAACAAACATGATTCCTCTCGGCGATCAGCTGTCTGAATGGTTCACTCAGTTTTAGATTAAGCGGTATCTGTGGTCCACATTGTCAGATTGATTAGTTTCCGAGGAGACAAAGAATGCAGAGATTTTGTTCACTGACACAAATCTGTGTTTACCCTGCTGGCAATTCTGGTTTACACTAGCAAACACGTTGTTTATGAAATTAGTGAACAACAGGACACCGCACTGATTGAACCACCTCAGATCAAATCACCCTGAAGATCCTCCCAGGAAACATTTGGGGTTTTGTGACCCAACTCGAGAAAAAGGCCATGCAGCCCAGCCATCAACAACATGGCAAAGCCGGACACATATCAGGGGACTTTACGTCACACAGCACTGGATTCAGTGATAAAGCCCGTTAAGTTTCCTCCTTTGTACCCTGAAATCATTAAAAACACCCATTAAACAGCTTTTGAAAACAAGATCTCACCCACACATAACGTCACTCTGCGCCTGATGTCAGGTCTGGGTTCCTCACACCGGGATCTGATGCAGTGATGCGTGCAGTTCCTTGTGTCACATTCACACTGAGACATTTGATCTTTAATGCATAAGGTAAAAATCACCTGACCCACCACCACGGTTAACAGAGGGTTTATGAGCTGAGCTATTCCCATTGGTGCGAAACAATGTCAATCACTGGTTACACCCAATCGCGGAAGCAGAGTAGCCGAGAGATTGTTGCCACTGCTGAACCCATTTCCTGCTTCTGCTGAACTCCCCGTCAGAGCGTAACAAACCTCAAAGTAAATGTCCCACTTCTTGATTTATTTCCATTTCCCTCCGAGGTAATTTGGGGCATTTATAAACCCGGGAGTGAGTGATCCGGCAGAAGGATGAGGGTGAGGGATTTTACTGAGAGAGTAAAGATGGTGTGAGGGGGGAGGACAGCATGGAGCCTTAGAGGATGTTTGTCCCAGTGGGGGATCAAGGAGCAGGATGGGGGAAGGAGCCAATTAATAGTGAGGGAAGGGACAAGCTCACCATTGGAAATGTCTGAGCACACGGTGGTGGTAAGCAGACATATCCACCACTTTGGGGGGCAAACCCTGACAGACTGTTGATCTGGATTGGAGTGGTGTTGGGGTGCAAGGATGGACTGGTCTTGGGTCATTGAATGACTGGATGGGCTGAGAGGCCTGTTCCTGTTGTCTGTGCGTCTATTGAGAAAGAATAACCAGACCCTTTTTGGGTCTGCAGGATTTCCCATTGGCTGTCGTAGGGTCCGGTGCTTGGAGCCCATTTGACCATAAGACAAAGAAGCAGAAGTCAGCTATTCAGATAGTCAGCCATTGAGTCTGCGCCGCCGTTTCAACATGAGCTGATCCAATCTCCCCTTTAGTCTCTTTCGCCCGACTTCTCACCATAACCTTTGATGCCCTGACTGCTCAGATACCTATCAATCTCTGCATTAAATACACCCAATGACCTGGCCTCCACTGCCACCCGTGGCAACAAATTCCACAGATTCACCACCCTCTGGCTGAAAAAATGTTTTCACATCTCCATTCTGAATGGGCGCCCTGCAATCCTCAAGTCATGTCCTCTCGTACTGGACTCCCCCACCATGGGAAACAACTTTGCCACATCCACTCTGTCCATGCCTTCCAACATTCGAAATGTTTCTATGAGGTCCCCCCTCATTCTTCTAAACTCCAAGGAGTACAGTCCAAGAGCAGTCAAACATTCCTCATATGTTAACCCTCTTATTCCCAGAATCCTTCTAGTGAATCTTCTCTGAACCTTCTCCAATGTCAATACATCCTTTCTTAAATAAGGAGTCCAAAACTGCACACAGTATTCCAAGTGAAGTCTTACCAGTTCCTTATAGAGCCTCAACATCACATCCCTGCGCCCATACTCTATACCTCTAGAAATGAATGCCAACATTGCATTCGCCTTCTTCACCACCGACTCAACTTGGAGGTTAACCTTAAGGTTATCCTGCACGAGAACTCCCAAGTCCTGTTGCCTCTCAGAACTTTGAATTCTCTCCCCACTTAAATAATAGTCTGGCCATTTATTTCTTCTTCCAAAGAGCTTGACCGTACACTTTCCGACATTCTAATTCATTTGCCATTTCTTTGCCCATTCCCTCAATCTATTCAAGTCTCTCTGCAGACTCTGTTTCCTCAGCACTACGGGCCACTCCACCTATCTTTGTATCATCAGCAAAATTAGCCTCAAAGCCATCAATTCCATAATCCAGATCGTTGATATACAACGTAAAAAGAAGCGGCCCCAACACGGACCCCTGTGGACCCCTGGTAACTGGCAGCCAACCAGAATGGAATCCCTTTATTCCCACTCTCTGTTTCCTGCCAATCAACCAATGCTCAATCCACGTATGCAACTCTCCTGTGATTCTATGGGCTCTTATCTTGTTTAGCAGCCTCATGTGTGGCCCCTTGTCAAGGGCCTTCTGAAAATCCAATACACAACATCCACCACATCTCCCTTGTCTAGCCTGCTTGTAATTTCCTCCAAAATTTGCACGAGGTTTGTCAGACAGGATTTTCCTTTAAGGAAACCATGCTGAGTTCGGCCTATCTTGTCATATGTCTCCAGGTACTCCGTAATCTCATCCTTGACAATCGACTCCAACAACTTCCCAACCACTGATGTCAAGATTTCCTTTTTGCTTCCTTGCCCCCTTCTTAAATAGCCGAGTGACATTTGCAATCTTCCTGTCCTCCGGAACCAGACCAGAATCTGTTGACTTTTGAAAGATGATTGCAAATGCCTCCGCAATCTCCACTGCTTCTTCCTTCAGAACATGAGGGTACATTCCATCTGGTCCAGAAGACGTATCTACCCTTAGACTATACTGCTTCCTGAGTACTTTCTCTGTCGTGATTGTGACTGTGCATATTGCTCTTCCCTGACACCCTTGAATGTCCGGTATATTGCAGAAGCTTTCCTCAGTGAAGACTGATGCAAAATACACATTCAGTTTCTAACCATCTCCTTTTCTCCCAGTACAATTTCTCCAGCATCATTTTCTATTGGTCCTATATCTACTCTCACCTGACTTTTACTCTTTATGTACTTTAAAATCTTTCATTATCCTCTTTGATATTATTTGCTACCTCCCTTTCATGGTTCAATTTTTCACTCTTAATGACCTTCTTAGTTTCCTTTTGTAAGCTTTTAAAAACTTCCCAATCCACTTTCTTCCCACTAAGTTTTGTTTCCTTGTATGCCCTCTGCTTTGCTTTTACTTTGGATTTGTCTGCGCTTGTCAGCCATGGTTGCATCCTTTTTCCATTTGAAAATTTCTTTTTCTTTGGAATATATCTTCCTCACTTCTCACATGAACTCCAGCTACTGCTGCTCTGCCGTCCTTCCTGCTAGTGTCCCTTTCCAGTCAACCTTGGCCAGTTCCTCTCTCATGCCACTGTAATTTCCTTTACTCCACTGAAATACTGACACATCGGATTTCGGCTTCTCTTTCTCAAATTTCACAGGAACTCAGTCATGTTGTGATCACTGCCTCCTAAGGGTTCCTTCACTTCCATCTCTCTAATCAACTCTGATTCATTACACAACACCCAATCCAGTACAGATGATCCCCTAGTGGGCTCAACAATAAGCTGTTCTAAAAAGCCATCTCATTTTACCGTAGTTCTGCAGCATCTGTGGGTTTCATTTCAAGGCCTGCCCCCTCATGCTTGCTTCAACAATCACAGCACATGCTCGCTCCTCCTGGACGGACAGCAGTTTCCTTTCCATTTTGTGTTGGGATAGTCTGCGGGGTCGGAATTGGGAGAGGACCCTCGCCCCCACGGGGCAGTGTGCCTGGGGAAGCATCACCAGCACAGGTTGAATTAAATGCAGCACAAGGCAGGGTAAAAGGGTAAATTACAACTTTAATTTCATTATTACAGAAATTAAACTCACAGCATGTGATACAGAGCTTTTTCAGTTTATTTTGGTCAGTAACAGCTCACAAAGGAGTGTTGCATTATTTTTCATTCTCTGATCAATGCCCTTCAGTGAATAGACAACTGACCTCAGGAGCGTGAGGTGGGGTGATTGGGGGGGGGGGGAGGGAAAGGATGTTGTGAACATTGGCTGTAAGGAATGTATTAGACTGAAGAGAAAACTAATGAATATGGGCTTTGCATTTCTGCAAAATCTGTTCAGGATGTTACAAGCATCTTGAAAATGGTGTTTGTGCATTATTCAAAATAAAAAGGAAATTACTGGATATTCGGGGAGACCTCCAGCTTTCCAGGTAACCACATCTACACCAGTACACCAAGCTGCAACTCCTGAGAGAAGTGTTAAGGAACTGGAGCTGCAAATGCTTGATGTCATTTGCCTCATAAGGGATGCTGAGTAAGTTTAAAATAAAATTTACTGGGTTATCTTTAAAATCATCGTCCACTCAAAGCTTCTCATTAAACTTCTAGACCTGACCTCAATAGATCCTTGTGCAATTGGATCCTGGATTTCCTCACTTGCAGACCCCACTCAGTTCAGATTGGCAAAAACATCTCCTCCACAATCTCCATCATTACAGGAGTACCACAGAGATGTGTACTCAGCCCCCAGTCTATTCGCTTTACACCTGTGACTGTGTGGCTAAGTACCATATATAAGTACGTTTTTGACACCACTGTTGTGGGCTGTATCAAAAGGGGTGGTGAACAAGATACTGCACTGACTGAAGCACCCCGAACCAGATCACACTGGAAAGTCCTCCCCAGGAACACTGGGGGTTTTGTAACCCAACACAAGATAAAGGCTCCACTGCCCACTCCATAACGCCAGGCATGTAGCAGGGGACTTCCCCTCACACAACACTGCATTCAGTGATGAAACCTGTTAAGTTTCCTTTGTTGTTCCACTAAAATCATTTGAAACCTCCATTGAACAGCTTTTGAAAACAAGCTCTCACCCACACGTGACGCCATTGCGTTCCCACACTGGGATATAACTTCAGTCTGTGCCCTCATGTGTCTGATGTCACGTGGGTTCCCCACACCAGGATCACATGCCTGGTGCCACATGTGGGATCCCCACCACTGGATCTAACATCAGTCTGCGCCCCCACCTGCCTGGTGTCACGTGTGGGTACCCCACACTGGGATATGATGTCATGTGTGCAATTCCTTACATAACACTGACACTGAGACGGTTGAACTTTACTGGCTGAGGTAACAATTCCCTGACCCACCCACCCCACCTACCATCAACAGAGGAGTTGCACTCTTCCCATTGGTGCAAAGCAATGTCAATCACTGGTTGCACCCAATAGTGGAGATGGGCCAGCCGAGGGGTTGTTAACCCTGCTGATCACATCTCACACTCCCGCTCTGAACTCCCCGTCAAAGCGGAACAAATCTCAAAGTAAATGTCCTGCTTTTTGAATTATTTACATTTTTCTCCGAGGTAAGTTGGGGGTGTTTGTGAAGTATCTCCTGCGGCAGGTTTCTGATGTATCGCTGACAGTTAGGAGAAGACTTCTCAGCCCTTCAGTTGATGCTGGTTCCCCAGGGAAGGAGGGATCCCAGCAGCAGTAAGAGGGAGAGGGAATTAACTGAGAGGATAAATATGGTGTGAGAAGTTGGATAGGATGGAGTCTGAGGTTGTTTGTCCCTTTCTTGAACAAAAGAACAATGCAAACTTCCAATCCTTTGGTACTTCTCCCATCCCTATTGATGATGCAAAGATCATTGCCAGAGGCTCAGCAATCTCCTCCCTCACTTCCCACAGTAGCCTGGGTTATATCTCATCCAGTCCCGGCGGCTTATCAAACTTTCAAAAGGTCCAGCACATCCTCTTTCTTAAATTCTGTGCACTCAAGTGTTTCAGTCCGCTGTAAGTCATCCCCACAACTTCCAAGGTCTCTTTCACTTGTGAATAATGAAGCAAAGTATTCATTATGTACATCAGAATGTTTTAAATGATCGGCTGATTGAGAAACATCTGTTGAAAATGTAGCGGTGAACTCTAACCAAACCAAGTTGCCGTTATTAGCGACCCCACGGATTTGTTATCTTTGCATGGTGTCCCCTCAGCTCCCGTGATGATTGTTACAAATGTCGGTGATATGTATTCGATCCGTTATTAGCAATCAGCAAATGTACAATCTTGAAGCGATGAATCTGAAGTGTAGCCAAGTGTAGGTTCAGCATATTTGAGAGGATAATAACAAAATATATGATATCCATCAGTCCCCAGCTGTGTACTGCATGGAACAAAGCACAAACATGTAACTGATTCCCTTCGCATTTACCACACCCCGAATGATGCGAACAGTTACCATAAAAAAAATCATAAATACACAATACAGATAGGGAACAGATGCACAGGCTCAGCACTGATACCAGGTCTTCCACCTGAAATATTCACATACTGTCTGTCTTGTTGAATAATTCCAGCATTTTGTTTTATTTATCTCAAAAGCTTCTTTTCCCAGCTTGCTGTTTTCGATGTATGGCAGGTCTACATTGTGCTTAACAAGGTGCCATGTAACTATCTGATATTAGCCAGGTGATAAGTTCAAAGAAACCTTGACTGAGTTTAGGTGATAAAAATGGTCTTAAAGTCCTGCAGGAGAAAATGTCGTGGTTCAGGACAAGATGTCATGATGTTATTTGTGACATTGCATTGTTCGAGATGTCAGTGATTCTATGTAGACTCAAAGCATATATTGCCAGAAGCGTCAATCCCAGATGATGTTAAACTGAAAAGAGAAGAATAGATGTTCCACACTGCGGTAACACTTGTCCATTACTCACCACAACACCACCAGTGGTAGGAGGACAAAGTCCATACACTCCATAGTTTTAGTCTGCTGTAAGTCATCCCCACAATTGTCAAGGTCATTCTGTCGAGAATGTAGCGGTGGGATTCAACCAAGCAAATCTGCCATTGCTGGCGCCATCCGCGGATTTGTCATACTTGCAAGACGTGCCCTCAGCTCCAATAATGATTGTTACAAAAGTAGGGCCTATGTGTTGGGTACTTTATTAGTAATCAGCAAACATACAATCTCGAAGCGATGAAACTGCACTGTACCCAAGTGTAAGTTCAGTGTATCTGAGTGGATAATAACAACATATATTACATTCATCAGTCCCCAGCTGTGTACTACAGTGAACAAAGCACAAATATGTAACTGATTCCCTTTGCATTTACTACAACCCCAGTGATGCAACATTACCATAAAAAGTATCATAAATACACAATGCAGGATGCAATGCTGATAGAGAACAGATACATGGCTCCTACACTCAGGCTCAGCTCTGAAACAGGGTCTTCCATTTGAAATATTAACATGCTCACTGTCTTGTTGAATAATTCCATCATTTTGTTTCATTTATTTTGATGATTAATCCCAACTGGCAGTTTTGGACGTGTGACTTGTCAACATTGTGTTTAACAAGGTGTCATATAACTAACTATCTGATAATAGCCAGGTGATATGCTCAAAGAAATATTAATCAAGTTTTGGTGCTAATAATGGTCTTGAAATCCTGCAGAAAGAACGATAGTTGTTCAGGGCAAAATGTCACGATGCTATGTGTGACATTCCGTTGTTCAGGTTGTCAGTGTGTTATTCTTTCGATACAAATCATATATTGACATTGGTGTCAATGCCAGGTGATGTTAAAATGAAAGGAGACGGTGAGAATCAGGTGTGACTGAGAAATCTGTATAATCCAGTGACGAGAGGAATAGAAGCCTGATCGTCAGCAGAAATGATTCAGCCCACACTGCTGGAACAGTTGTCCATTACTCACCACAGCGCCACCAGTGGTAGGAGGACCAAGGCAATGGGTGCTGTCTGTTCAACCTGGCTTGCCATTCCGGAGACTCATCACTCCCGGTCCAGGACACAAGATTGGTTCCTAAAAGGGAATTGCCTGTAATATAGTGAGTAGATAACCCTGGAGAATCCTATCCCAATCTATGTTCCATGGAGAGATTGGAAATGGACATTGTGTGACTGTGGGTGGACGGGCACAGGTGGATCCGGCCATGTCAAGGTTTCAGTGGACAGACCCAAGATGTTTGGAATTCCTTGCCTCAGTTTAAAACCAAAACAGTGTTCTCTTTTAAACCCCAGTGATTGTTTGATCCTCCTGTTATTTTTTTTGTTACAGAGCAGCAAAAACTGATCACATCTGTCCTCAAAATGAGTCAAGGTTCGAGCAGTGGAGGAGCTCCAGTGACATCAACATCGGGAAAGGACACAGGTATTTTGGTGAATTATTTTAATTTATAAATTACTGATTCTGGGTTTAATTCAACGTCGGCAATTCACAAAATGTTTGTGAAAAACTGAGCAGAGAGATGAGAGAGAGTTAACATCTCTGGGGAAACGGTCACTTGTGGAAGGAAACAGTCACTTGTGTCTGCTCTTGCTCCTCTAACAGATTATGATGCACATTAAAGTAGCGAGATTCTACATAACACAAGATATTCTGCAGATGCTGATCAGTTTGAGCAACACACACAAAATATTGGCGGAACTCAGCAGGTCAGGCAGCAACCATGGAGAGGAATAGACATTTGACGTTTTGGATCAGGACCACAAGGAATAGAAAGTAGTGTGACAGTATCTGGAATTACAGTTCCTTCATTTCCAGTCCGATGAAGGGCCTTGGCCCGAAACGTTTATTGTTTATTCTCCTCCATAGATGCTGCCTGACCTGCTGAGCTCCCCAGCATTTTGTGAGTTATTCCAGAGATTGTCTGAGGAAGGGGTTGACCGGGCAGGCAGACAGTAACCCAGAGCAAAGCGGTGGTGATGGACAGTATCAGGAGAGTGATAGTGATGGGTTACTATATTCACCCAGGAATAAGCAGAGTCCTTTGAAAACAGAGAGTATATTAACAGAGACAAGAAAGAGCAGCCTTCAACAGATGGAACACCCCAGCCCGAGTCCGTTTCAGACCGGGATCTGACACCACACTGCGCCCCCTCCTGCCTGCTGTCACATGACACATCATTCCCAGCCCAGGACACAAGAATGGTTCCTTAAAGGGAATTGCGTGTAATATAGTGAGTAGATACCCTGGAGAATTCAGGCACAGTGTACAATCCATGGATAGTGTGGAAATGGACATTGTGTGACTGTGGGAGGACCAGGCAATGTCACGGCTTCAGTGGACAAGCCCAATATGTTTGGAAGTGTTTGCCTCCGTTTAAAAACAAAACGGTGTTCTCCTTAAACCCCAGTGAATGTTTGACCCTCGTTTTTGTTTGTTTCAGAACTGATCACACCTGTCCTCAAAATGGGTCAAGGTGCCAGCAGTGGAGGAGTTCCAGTGATGTCAACATCGGGAAATGATACAGGTATGCTGGCGAGTTATTTTAATTTATAAATACTCTGCTCATTCTGTGTCTGGGTTTAATTCAATATTGGCAATTCAGAAAACATTGGTGAAAACTGAACAGAGATGAGAAAGAGAGTCAACATCTCTGGGGAAAACACAGTCACACGTGGAAGGAGTACAGTTACCGTCTGCTCCTGCTCCTCTGACAGATTGTGATGCACATTCAAATAGCGAGTTACTCCAGAAGACAAGACATTCTGCAGATGCTGAAAGTTTTGGGCAACACAAAGACACACAAAAGATTTGCAGAACTCAGCAGGTCAGGCAGCATCCATGGACAGGAATAAAAATGTGACATTTTGGATCAGGACCACGAGGAATAGAAATTAGTGTGACAATATCTCAAATTTCTGTCCCCTAATTTCCAGTCCGATGAAGGTCCTTGGCCCGAAACGTTGATTGTTTTTTCTCCTCCATAGATGCTGCCTGAGCTGCAGAGTACCTCCAGCATTTTGTGAGATATTCCAGAGATTTGCTGAGGAAGGGATTGACCAGGCAGGCTGACAGTAACCCTGAGCAAGGTGGTGGTGATGGGCAGTACCAGGACAGTCATGGTGATGTGTTACTATATTCCCAGGGATAAGCAGAGACTTTTGCAAAGAGAGATATATTCAAGGGGACAAGAAAAAGCAGCCCTCAACAGATGGAACACCCCAACCCAAGCCCGGCCCACACTGCTGTCACGTGTGCGTTCCCCACACCAGGATATGACATCACGTGTGCACTTCATTACATCAAACTGGCGCTGAGACTGTTGAGCTTTACCGCCAAAGGTAACAATTACCTGAACCACCCAACCCACCACACAGTCAACAGAGGAGTTACACTCTTCCCATTGGTGACATCATTTTCCCGCCAGTAGAGGTCATATGACAGTTTTTTTTTACAGGGTATAAAAGGAGGACCCCTCCCTGTGAGGAGGGGCAGTTCGTGGCTGGATTTGCCATTTTGACTCCATGCCACTGCGTGGTCCAATATTATGATGCAGTTTGGTTGAAAGGTGGGGTTTTATTTAAAGCCTAAAGTTTAAAAGTTCATTGCTGGCAGTTTCGTTACAATGCTGCCAGGTAAAAATTAGTGGAGAGTGAAGATCAGATTTCAGGAGTTAAAAGATCGAGGGAAGTCAGTTTCAATGGTGAAACAGGTTCGACCTTGTTTGATCCTCATTCGGAAGGAATCCATTGGCTGTGCCCGTGTTAACCCCTGCACATATTAGCAGAAAGGGTTGGGTACAGTTTTGTAAAGGAAAGGTCAGTGCCTCTAAGCCATTTCATTTTCACCTTCGTAAATTCTCCAGGAAAAATATAGTTCGACTGGAAACCTCAGCAACACGACGTGAAAGAGAATTTAAATTGTCTAAAACGTCTCTCCTTTAATGGACTGCAAGCACTTTGAACTTCTGCAGTACTACTTTGAAGAACTGTTTTTGCAACATTGCTTTAAGAACTGTTTTCGCTTTATTCCTTTAAGAACTGTTTAAACCGCAGCACAGCAGCTGATTTCCAGTTACGTTAGATGTTTGTTGCTTTTGGGGGTTTGTTTTTCAGTGTTTAATACATTTTTTATTTGTTATTTTTAAAAAAAACCCTGCCTCACATTATATCTATTGCTGCTGAATCCGTAACATATATATGGGGGTATATCCGGGATTAACCATTTTTGTGTTTACATGTTTGTTCTATTTTGAATCGGTGTTTTGGAAAAGGGGAATACTGGATTCTTTTGTCTGATTGGCTTGTGAGTGGAATTCGGCAGCAATGAATATTGTTGAGTTTCTGGCTTTGCCAGAGTTGTTAGCGAAGGTGAAAAAAACTGAGGTGTCTGAGATAGCTAGTAGATTGGAACTTAAAGGTATTTCAAGGTCTACATCAAAGGCTCTAATACAGAGAAAAATCACATCAGACTATGTGGATTCGGGTGATTTTGATGAACCCACTTTAGAGCTGTTTCCAATAAGTAATCTAGAGATGCAGTTGCAACTCGAACAAATGAAGTTGGAACAAAGTAAAGCAGAATTGGAGCGTTATAGGTCAAAAGCTGAAAATAAAAAGAGGGAATTTGAATATGCGATGGCGGAATTAAGGTCTGAGAATCAGTCTTCTGGTTCTAGAAAACCGTTTGTTGTTAGTCAAGAAATTAAATTGGTCCCTCCACTTAGTGAAACAGAAATAGAAAACAGATTTCAGAGTAGCCGAAAGATAAATGGTCAGTGTTGTTGCAGAGTGTACTTAAAGGCAAAGCACAACAAGTTTATATAGCTTTAACTGCTGCGCAAGCACTTGATTATGATATTGTGAAACAGCAGATTTTGAAAGCATACAAATTGGTCCCAGAAGCATATAGAGAAAGATTCAGAAGTTTGAAGAAGTCTGTGGAAAAAACTTGTGGAATTTGCCTATGATAAAGCTGTGCGTTTTGAGAGATGGCTTTCCTCTTTGTAAATGGGGACTGTAATAAATTGAAAGAACTGATTTTAATGGAGGAAGTTAAACAAAGCATCCCTGTTGAAGTAAATACCTACTTAAATGAGAGGGATATTGATACATTGCAGGACTCTGGTAGATTAGCTGATGAGTATGTTTTAATCCATAAGAATAAATTTCCTTGGGGCAGAATTTATAAGAGGAAAAATAACACGGAGATTCAAGGTAAACCAGAAATTAAATTACTAGGTAATGAGAAAGGTAAAGAGGAAGGAAATCCTGTGAAGGAAAGACAGTTTGGTCCTATTTGTAACTATTGTAAGAAACCTGGCCATGTAATAGCAAACTGTTTCCGATTGAAAAAGAAAGAGAAAGAAGCAGTCCAAGATGCTTGCATGCAACATACTGAAACACCTGTAAATTACAGGTTTTGACAAACACAAATGAAGTTTTGTTAGTCTGACCAAATTAAAGGTGGATATGATCATTTTATAACTGAAGGGTTTGTATCCTTGAAAGAAGGGTCTACTCCAGTGCCAATAAAAGTCTCAATCACTGATGTTAGACAGTGTATTGAAGTTTAATGATGAGGTAAATTATATATGAGGTGTTGGGAGTGCCTTTATGCCTGTACATTTGCATAAAGTAAGGGTTAGTTACAGGACTTGTTAAAGTAGGATTACAGCCTAGCTTACCTGTGAAGGATATTTCTTTATTGTTAGGTAATGACTTGGCAGTTGGACAATTTTTTCCTGAAGTGCATTTGACAATGGAGTCAGAGGAACCAGAGATGAATTCTAACACAGATTCTTCCTGTGTTGTGACTAGAGCTGTGGCTAAAAAGATTGATGTGCAGAATGAGGTTGTTACTCATGACTGTTCATCTCAGGATTCGAGTTTTGAGGATGTGTCAGAGACTTCCTTACCTTCATTGTTTGAACAAGATTCTTGCAGTAAGTCTGACTATGAAGATTTATCTCTGTCTCGCAAGGGGATGATAGCAGAGCAGAGTAGAGACCCTGAGATTATAAGATTAAGAGAACAAGCTCTACCAGATGTTGAAATTGAGAAGGTGCCAGTAGGATATTGCTTTGAAAAAGGAGTGTTGATGAGGAAGTGGAGACCACCTACAGTTCCTGCAAGTGATGAATGGAATATTGTTTACCAGGTAGTTGTCCTGAAGGTTTATCGAAATGAGATATTTACTTTAGCTCATAGTGTGCCCTTAGGTGGACATCAAGGGGTAAGGAAAACTGTGGACAAGATTTTAAAACATTTTTACTGGCCTGGTCTAAGAAAAGATTAGGCGATGTTTTGTAAAACATGCAATACTTGTCAGATTGTGGGTAAACCAAATCTAGTTACACCAGTGGCTCCATTACAACCTATTCCAACATTTGGTGAACCGTTTTTTAACGTTATTATAGATTGTGTCGGTCCATTACCAAAAACAAAAACTGGTTATCAGTATTTGTTGACTATCATGTGTACTTCGTCTAGGTTTCCAGAGGCAGTACCACTTAGGAATATAGCAGCTAAAACTGTGATAAAGGCGCTTATAAAATTCTTTACTTATTTTGGATTACCTAAGGAAATACAATCTGATGAAGGCAGTAATTTTATGTCCGGGTTGTTTCAACAGATAGTTTATAAATTGGGAGCTAAGCAAATTACTTCATCTGCATACCATCCAGAGTGGCAAGGTGCCTTGGAGAGGTTTCATTCTACCCTCAAGAATATGATTAGGACATTTTGTGTGGAAAATGAAAGTGACTGGGATGAGGGTATAAACTTACTTTTATTTGCAGTAAGGGAATCGGTACAGGAATCATTAGGTTTCAGTCCATTTGAACTTGTACTTGGGCATAGAGTTAGAGGACCTTTAGCTTTATTAAAAGAACAGTGGATTAGTAAGGAAGTACACACTAATTTGTTGGACTATGTTTTGAAATTTAAGGACAGGTTACATAAAGCTTGTAGCTTAGCCAAGGAAAATTTAAAATTGGCAAGGAGAAAATGAAAACTTGTTACGATAAAGAAGCTAAGATGCGGATATTTAAACCTGCAAATAAGGTGCTGGTTCTTTTCCCAGTGCAAACAAATCCTTTACCAGCTTGATTTCATGGTCTTTATGAAATTGTGTCTAAAATCAATGATGTGGATTACGTGATTAAAAACTCCAGATCGTAGAAGCCCAACACAACTGTGCCATATAAATATGATAAAACCATATTATGAGAAACATTCTGCTACTGTGACTGTTGTGGTTAATGATAATGAGTCTGATCTAACTAGGAACATGATAGATGATTCATCTGAATTTCATTCTAAATCCAACATTGTTTCTGTCAGGTTACCAAGCTCAACCATTCTGGAAAATATTGATGATAAATTAGCACATTTACAGCCAGAGCAGAAACAGCAGATGAAGAAATTAATTTTTAAATATAAGGATTTGTTTCCAGACGTTCCGAGAAGGACTACTATAGCTTCACATTATGTAGATGTTGGAGATACCAAACCCATTAAACAACACCATTATAGGATGAACATAGAAAAATGTGAACTTGCTGAGAAAGAAATTAAATATATGTTGGGGAATAATATTATTAGGCCTTCTAACTCGAATTGGAGTTCACCCTGTGTTGTGGTGTCAAAACCAGACGATAGTATTAGGTTTTGTACGGACTATAGGAAGGTGAATGCGGTAATGAAAACAGATGCATATCCAATTCCTAGAGTAGATGATTGTGTAGATAAAGTTGGAAATGCAAAGTTCCTTACAAAGATTGATTTATTGAAAGGGTATTGGTGTGTACAACTAACGGACAGAGGTAGAGAGATTTCTGCATTTGTAACTCCACCTGGGCTATATGAATATAATATACTTCCATTTGGGATGAAGAATGCCCCAGGTACTTTCCAGAGGATGATTAACTCTGTGATTCAGTGATTGAAAGATACAGATGCTTATATTGATGATTTAGTGACAGGAAATGATACTTGGGAAACACACATTACTGCGGTGGAGAAATTGTTTGAAAGGCTTTCAAAAGCTAACTTAACTATTAATTTAGCTAAGGGTGAATTTGGACATGCCACTGTGACTTACCTTGGTTATGTTGTGGGTCATGGTAAGGTAGCTTCTGTTCAGGCAAAAGTTCAGGCAATTTCAGAGATTCCCACTCCAACGGGAAAAAAAAACTCTCAGGAGATTCTTGGGAATGGTAGGATAATATCGAAATTGTTTAAAGAATTTTGCAAATGTTGCCCTTCCATTAACTAACCTTTTGAAGAAGATTGAGAAGTTTGTGTGGACAGTGCCTTTTCAAGAAGCATTTGAGAAATTGAAAACTATGACATGTCAACAACCTGTGCTCAAGGCACCTGACTTTGAAAAACCTTTTTCATTAACTGTAGATGCTAGTGATGAGGCTGCAGAAGCAGTTTTAATGGAAAGGAATGAGGGTGATGAGGTTGATCATCCAGTAGCTTACTTTTCTAAGAAGTTTAATAAGCATCAAAGAAACTATTCGACAATAGAGAAGGAATTGTTATCTCTTGTTTTAGCTTTAGAACATTTTGATGTATATGTTAGTACAACTCAAAAAACACTTATTGTTTACACTGATCATAATCCGTTAGTGTTTCTGTGTAAGATGAAAAACAAAAACAGAAGGTTATTAAATTGGAATTTGATGTTACAAGAGTACAATATTGTGATAACTCATATTAAAGGTAAGGATAAAGTGGTTGCTGATTGTCTATCTAGATGTTGATTGTACAATGTAATTTTTTTATGGAGTGATTTTTTTAAACAATTGTAACACCTACTGTATTGGAAGTTGTAAGATGCTATATCATAATACTCTGTGTACTGTGTATATTATAAAATTTATATATATTTTTGTAAATAATTGTTAAAATTTTGTTCTTATCAGAATAATATTTTTTTTGGAGGGAGGTGTACAAGATACGTGGCTATCTTGTACTTGTCACGTGACAGTGGTGTTGAAGATATGCTGGACTTAAGATAATGGTCTTGTGATGGTGGAGTGACATCACTTTCCTGACAGTAGAGGTCATGTGACAGGTGTTTTTTTTACATGGTATAAAAGGAGGACCCCTCCCTGTGAGGAGGGGCAGTTCGTGGTTGGATTTGCAATTTTGACTCCATGCGTAGTCCAATAGTATGATGCAGTTTGGTTGAAAGGTGGAGTTTTATTTAATGCCTAAAGTTTAAAATGTCATTGCCGGCAGTTTCATTACAATGCCGCCAGTTAAAAATCAGTGGAGAGTGAAGATCGGAGTTTGGGAGTTAAAAGATCGAGGGAAGTCGATTTCGACGGTGAAACAGTTTCGAGCTGGTTTGATCCTCATTCAGCAGGAATCCGTTGGCTGTGCCCGTGTTAACCCCTGCACATATTAGCAGAAAGGGTTGGGTACAGTTTTGTAAAGGAAAGGTCAGTGCCTTTAAGCCGTTTCATTTTCATCTTCATAAATTCTCCGGGAAAAGTATAGTTCGACTGGGAACTGCAGCAACACGACGTGAAACAGAATTTAAATCATCTAAAAAGTCTCTCCTTTAATGGACTGTAAGCATTTTGAACTTTTGCAGTACTGCTTTGAAGAACTGTTTTTGCAACATCGCTTTAGGAACTGTTTTCGCTTTATTCCTTTCAGAACTGTTCAAGCTGCCGCATAGCAGCTGATTTCCGGTTACGTTAGTTGTTTGTTTACTTTTGGCAGTTTGTTTTTCAGTGTTTAATAATGTTTTATTTGTTATAAAAAAAAACCCTGCCTCACTTATATTTATTGTTGATGAATCCGTAACACCATCTAAGTCCTTAAAATACCGCATTGGATTCACCTCTACAACCATCACTGCCAATGCATTCCATGCACCCACCCCTCTCTGTGTGAAAACGTACCCCTGACATCCATCTTGTACCTACTTCCAAGCACCTTAATGCTCCCTATTGTGAGGCAAAAGCCTCTGGCTATCGGCATAAGCAAAGCATCTCATCTCATCCACCTCTGTCAGGTCACCCTCTCATCCTGCATTGCTTCAAGGAGAAAATCCCAAGTTCACTCAACCTATTCTCATCAGGCATGTTCTCCAATCCAGGCAACATCCCAGTAAATCTCCTCTGCGCTCTCTCTATAGCCTCCTTATCGTTTCCTATAGTGAGGTGAGCAGAAGTGAACACAGTAATCCCAAGTAGAGTCCAATCAAGGTCTTAGAACAGATCCCAACGGAACAGTCATCCATGCAGAATATGAACCATCAACAACCGAACTATGCATTCTGTGGGCATTCCAATTCTGGATCCACAAAGCAAGGTCTCCTTGGATCCCATCCCTTGTTATTTTCTGAATGAGCTCCCAATGGGGAACCTTAGCTAACCTCTTACTGATATCCATATAAAGTACTTCCACTGCTCTACTTTCATCAATGTGCTTTGCTACATCCTCAAAGAATTCAGTCAGGTTCCAAGGCATGACCTGCCCTTGGCAAAGCCGTGCTGACTATCCTGAAGCAGATTATGTCCCTCCAAGTGCTCATAAAACTTGCGTCTCCGGATCTTCTCCAAAGCTTGCCCACCACTGAAGTAAGAATAACTGGACTGTCTCGACTCCCTTTCTTGAACAAGAGAGCAACCTTTACAACCTTCTCCCCACATAATTGATGATGCAAAGATCATCTTCAGAGGCTTAGTAATCTCCTCACTTGATTTATACAGTAGCATGGAGTATATCTCGTTCAGTCCTGGTGACTTATCGAACTTAATACCTCTCAAAAGATCCAGCACATCCTCTTTCTTAAATTCTGTGCACTCAAGTGTTTCAGTCCGCTGTAAGTCATCCCCACAACTTCCAAGGTCTCTTTCACTTGTGAATAATGAAGCAAAGTATTCATTATGTACATCAGAATGTTTTAAATGATCGGCTGATTGAGAAACATCTGTTGAAAATGTAGCGGTGAACTCTAACCAAACCAAGTTGCCGTTATTAGCGACCCCACGGATTTGTTATCTTTGCATGGTGTCCCCTCAGCTCCCGTGATGATTGTTACAAATGTCGGTGATATGTATTCGATCCGTTATTAGCAATCAGCAAATGTACAATCTTGAAGCGATGAATCTGAAGTGTAGCCAAGTGTAGGTTCAGCATATTTGAGAGGATAATAACAAAATATATGATATCCATCAGTCCCCAGCTGTGTACTGCATGGAACAAAGCACAAACATGTAACTGATTCCCTTCGCATTTACCACACCCCGAATGATGCGAACAGTTACCATAAAAAAAATCATAAATACACAATACAGATAGGGAACAGATGCACAGGCTCAGCACTGATACCAGGTCTTCCACCTGAAATATTCACATACTGTCTGTCTTGTTGAATAATTCCAGCATTTTGTTTTATTTATCTCAAAAGCTTCTTTTCCCAGCTTGCTGTTTTCGATGTATGGCAGGTCTACATTGTGCTTAACAAGGTGCCATGTAACTATCTGATATTAGCCAGGTGATAAGTTCAAAGAAACCTTGACTGAGTTTAGGTGATAAAAATGGTCTTAAAGTCCTACAGGAGAAAATGTCGTGGTTCAGGACAAGATGTCATGATGTTATTTGTGACATTGCATTGTTCGAGATGTCAGTGATTCTATGTAGACTCAAAGCATATATTGCCAGAAGCGTCAATCCCAGATGATGTTAAACTGAAAAGAGAAGAATAGATGTTCCACACTGCGGTAACACTTGTCCATTACTCACCACAACACCACCAGTGGTAGGAGGACAAAGTCCATACACTCCATAGTTTTAGTCTGCTGTAAGTCATCCCCACAATTGTCAAGGTCATTCTGTCGAGAATGTAGCGGTGGGATTCAACCAAGCAAATCTGCCATTGTTGGCGCCATCTGCGGATTTGTCATACTTGCAAGACGTGCCCTCAGCTCCAATAATGATTGTTACAAAAGTAGGGCCTATGTATTGGGTACTTTATTAGTAATCAGCAAACATACAATCTCGAAGCGATGAAACTGCACTGTACCCAAGTGTAAGTTCAGTGTATCTGAGTGGATAATAACAACATATATTACATTCATCAGTCCCCAGCTGTGTACTACAGTGAACAAAGCACAAATATGTAACTGATTCCCTTTGCATTTACTACAACCCCAGTGATGCAACATTACCATAAAAAGTATCATAAATACACAATGCAGGATGCAATGCTGATAGAGAACAGATACATGGCTCCTACACTCAGGCTCAGCTCTGAAACAGGGTCTTCCATTTGAAATATTAACATGCTCACTGTCTTGTTGAATAATTCCATCATTTTGTTTCATTTATTTTGATGATTAATCCCAACTGGCAGTTTTGGACGTGTGACTTGTCAACATTGTGTTTAACAAGGTGTCATATAACTAACTATCTGATAATAGCCAGGTGATATGCTCAAAGAAATATTAATCAAGTTTTGGTGCTAATAATGGTCTTGAAATCCTGCAGAAAGAACGATAGTTGTTCAGGGCAAAATGTCACGATGCTATGTGTGACATTGCGTTGTTCAGGTTGTCAGTGTGTTATTCTTTCGATACAAATCATATATTGACATTGGTGTCAATGCCAGGTGATGTTAAAATGAAAGGAGACGGTGAGAATCAGGTGTGACTGAGAAATCTGTATAATCCAGTGACGAGAGGAATAGAAGCCTGATCGTCAGCAGAAATGATTCAGCCCACACTGCTGGAACAGTTGTCCATTACTCACCACAGCGCCACCAGTGGTAGGAGGACCAAGGCAATGGGTGCTGTCTGTTCAACCTGGCTTGCCATTCCGGAGACTCATCACTCCCGGTCCAGGACACAAGATTGGTTCCTAAAAGGGAATTGCCTGTAATATAGTGAGTAGATAACCCTGGAGAATCCTATCCCAATCTATGTTCCATGGAGAGATTGGAAATGGACATTGTGTGACTGTGGGTGGACGGGCACAGGTGGATCCGGCCATGTCAAGGTTTCAGTGGACAGACCCAAGATGTTTGGAATTCCTTGCCTCAGTTTAAAACCAAAACAGTGTTCTCTTTTAAACCCCAGTGATTGTTTGATCCTCCTGTTATTTTTTTTGTTACAGAGCAGCAAAAACTGATCACATCTGTCCTCAAAATGAGTCAAGGTTCGAGCAGTGGAGGAGCTCCAGTGACATCAACATCGGGAAAGGACACAGGTATTTTGGTGAATTATTTTAATTTATAAATTACTGATTCTGGGTTTAATTCAACGTCGGCAATTCACAAAATGTTTGTGAAAAACTGAGCAGAGAGATGAGAGAGAGTTAACATCTCTGGGGAAACGGTCACTTGTGGAAGGAAACAGTCACTTGTGTCTGCTCTTGCTCCTCTAACAGATTATGATGCACATTAAAGTAGCGAGATTCTACATAACACAAGATATTCTGCAGATGCTGATCAGTTTGAGCAACACACACAAAATATTGGCGGAACTCAGCAGGTCAGGCAGCAACCATGGAGAGGAATAGACATTTGACGTTTTGGATCAGGACCACAAGGAATAGAAAGTAGTGTGACAGTATCTGGAATTACAGTTCCTTCATTTCCAGTCCGATGAAGGGCCTTGGCCCGAAACGTTTATTGTTTATTCTCCTCCATAGATGCTGCCTGACCTGCTGAGCTCCCCAGCATTTTGTGAGTTATTCCAGAGATTGTCTGAGGAAGGGGTTGACCGGGCAGGCAGACAGTAACCCAGAGCAAAGCGGTGGTGATGGACAGTGTCAGGAGAGTGATAGTGATGGGTTACTATATTCACCCAGGAATAAGCAGAGTCCTTTGAAAACAGAGAGTATATTAACAGAGACAAGAAAGAGCAGCCTTCAACAGATGGAACACCCCAGCCCGAGTCCGTTTCAGACCGGGATCTGACACCACACTGCGCCCCCTCCTGCCTGCTGTCACATGACACATCATTCCCAGCCCAGGACACAAGAATGGTTCCTTAAAGGGAATTGCGTGTAATATAGTGAGTAGATACCCTGGAGAATTCAGGCACAGTGTACAATCCATGGATAGTGTGGAAATGGACATTGTGTGACTGTGGGAGGACCAGGCAATGTCACGGCTTCAGTGGACAAGCCCAATATGTTTGGAAGTGTTTGCCTCCGTTTAAAAACAAAACGGTGTTCTCCTTAAACCCCAGTGAATGTTTGACCCTCGTTTTTGTTTGTTTCAGAACTGATCACACCTGTCCTCAAAATGGGTCAAGGTGCAAGCAGTGGAGGAGTTCCAGTGATGTCAACATCGGGAAAGGATACAGGTATGCTGGCGAGTTATTTTAATTTATAAATACTCTGCTCATTCTGTGTCTGGGTTTAATTCAATATTGGCAATTCAGAAAACATTGGTGAAAACTGAACAGAGATGAGAAAGAGAGTCAACATCTCTGGGGAAAACACAGTCACACGTGGAAGGAGTACAGTTACCGTCTGCTCCTGCTCCTCTGACAGATTGTGATGCACATTCAAATAGCGAGTTACTCCAGAAGACAAGACATTCTGCAGATGCTGAAAGTTTTGGGCAACACAAAGACACACAAAAGATTTGCAGAACTCAGCAGGTCAGGCAGCATCCATGGACAGGAATAAAAATGTGACATTTTGGATCAGGACCACGAGGAATAGAAATTAGTGTGACAATATCTCAAATTTCTGTCCCCTAATTTCCAGTCCGATGAAGGTCCTTGGCCCGAAACGTTGATTGTTTTTTCTCCTCCATAGATGCTGCCTGAGCTGCAGAGTACCTCCAGCATTTTGTGAGATATTCCAGAGATTTGCTGAGGAAGGGATTGACCAGGCAGGCTGACAGTAACCCTGAGCAAGGTGGTGGTGATGGGCAGTACCAGGACAGTCATGGTGATGTGTTACTATATTCCCAGGGATAAGCAGAGACTTTTGCAAAGAGAGATATATTCAAGGGGACAAGAAAAAGCAGCCCTCAACAGATGGAACACCCCAACCCAAGCCCGGCCCACACTGCTGTCACGTGTGCGTTCCCCACACCAGGATATGACATCACGTGTGCACTTCATTACATCAAACTGGCGCTGAGACTGTTGAGCTTTACCGCCAAAGGTAACAATTACCTGAACCACCCAACCCACCACACAGTCAACAGAGGAGTTACACTCTTCCCATTGGTGACATCATTTTCCCGCCAGTAGAGGTCATATGACAGTTTTTTTTTACAGGGTATAAAAGGAGGACCCCTCCCTGTGAGGAGGGGCAGTTCGTGGCTGGATTTGCCATTTTGACTCCATGCCACTGCGTGGTCCAATATTATGATGCAGTTTGGTTGAAAGGTGGGGTTTTATTTAAAGCCTAAAGTTTAAAAGTTCATTGCTGGCAGTTTCGTTACAATGCTGCCAGGTAAAAATTAGTGGAGAGTGAAGATCAGATTTCAGGAGTTAAAAGATCGAGGGAAGTCAGTTTCAATGGTGAAACAGGTTCGTCCTTGTTTGATCCTCATTCGGAAGGAATCCATTGGCTGTGCCCGTGTTAACCCCTGCACATATTAGCAGAAAGGGTTGGGTACAGTTTTGTAAAGGAAAGGTCAGTGCCTCTAAGCCATTTCATTTTCACCTTCGTAAATTCTCCAGGAAAAATATAGTTCGACTGGAAACCTCAGCAACACGACGTGAAAGAGAATTTAAATTGTCTAAAACGTCTCTCCTTTAATGGACTGCAAGCACTTTGAACTTCTGCAGTACTACTTTGAAGAACTGTTTTTGCAACATTGCTTTAAGAACTGTTTTCGCTTTATTCCTTTAAGAACTGTTTAAACCGCAGCACAGCAGCTGATTTCCAGTTACGTTAGATGTTTGTTGCTTTTGGGGGTTTGTTTTTCAGTGTTTAATACATTTTTTATTTGTTATTTTTAAAAAAAACCCTGCCTCACATTATATCTATTGCTGCTGAATCCGTAACATATATATGGGGGTATATCCGGGATTAACCATTTTTGTGTTTACATGTTTGTTCTATTTTGAATCGGTGTTTTGGAAAAGGGGAATACTGGATTCTTTTGTCTGATTGGCTTGTGAGTGGAATTCGGCAGCAATGAATATTGTTGAGTTTCTGGCTTTGCCAGAGTTGTTAGCGAAGGTGAAAAAAACTGAGGTGTCTGAGATAGCTAGTAGATTGGAACTTAAAGGTATTTCAAGGTCTACATCAAAGGCTCTAATACAGAGAAAAATCACATCAGACTATGTGGATTCGGGTGATTTTGATGAACCCACTTTAGAGCTGTTTCCAATAAGTAATCTAGAGATGCAGTTGCAACTCGAACAAATGAAGTTGGAACAAAGTAAAGCAGAATTGGAGCGTTATAGGTCAAAAGCTGAAAATAAAAAGAGGGAATTTGAATATGCGATGGCGGAATTAAGGTCTGAGAATCAGTCTTCTGGTTCTAGAAAACCGTTTGTTGTTAGTCAAGAAATTAAATTGGTCCCTCCACTTAGTGAAACAGAAATAGAAAACAGATTTCAGAGTAGCCGAAAGATAAATGGTCAGTGTTGTTGCAGAGTGTACTTAAAGGCAAAGCACAACAAGTTTATATAGCTTTAACTGCTGCGCAAGCACTTGATTATGATATTGTGAAACAGCAGATTTTGAAAGCATACAAATTGGTCCCAGAAGCATATAGAGAAAGATTCAGAAGTTTGAAGAAGTCTGTGGAAAAAACTTGTGGAATTTGCCTATGATAAAGCTGTGCATTTTGAGAGATGGCTTTCCTCTTTGTAAATGGGGACTGTAATAAATTGAAAGAACTGATTTTAATGGAGGAAGTTAAACAAAGCATCCCTGTTGAAGTAAATACCTACTTAAATGAGAGGGATATTGATACATTGCAGGACTCTGGTAGATTAGCTGATGAGTATGTTTTAATCCATAAGAATAAATTTCCTTGGGGCAGAATTTATAAGAGGAAAAATAACACGGAGATTCAAGGTAAACCAGAAATTAAATTACTAGGTAATGAGAAAGGTAAAGAGGAAGGAAATCCTGTGAAGGAAAGACAGTTTGGTCCTATTTGTAACTATTGTAAGAAACCTGGCCATGTAATAGCAAACTGTTTCCGATTGAAAAAGAAAGAGAAAGAAGCAGTCCAAGATGCTTGCATGCAACATACTGAAACACCTGTAAATTACAGGTTTTGACAAACACAAATGAAGTTTTGTTAGTCTGACCAAATTAAAGGTGGATATGATCATTTTATAACTGAAGGGTTTGTATCCTTGAAAGAAGGGTCTACTCCAGTGCCAATAAAAGTCTCAATCACTGATGTTAGACAGTGTATTGAAGTTTAATGATGAGGTAAATTATATATGAGGTGTTGGGAGTGCCTTTATGCCTGTACATTTGCATAAAGTAAGGGTTAGTTACAGGACTTGTTAAAGTAGGATTACAGCCTAGCTTACCTGTGAAGGATATTTCTTTATTGTTAGGTAATGACTTGGCAGTTGGACAATTTTTTCCTGAAGTGCATTTGACAATGGAGTCAGAGGAACCAGAGATGAATTCTAACACAGATTCTTCCTGTGTTGTGACTAGAGCTGTGGCTAAAAAGATTGATGTGCAGAATGAGGTTGTTACTCATGACTGTTCATCTCAGGATTCGAGTTTTGAGGATGTGTCAGAGACTTCCTTACCTTCATTGTTTGAACAAGATTCTTGCAGTAAGTCTGACTATGAAGATTTATCTCTGTCTCGCAAGGGGATGATAGCAGAGCAGAGTAGAGACCCTGAGATTATAAGATTAAGAGAACAAGCTCTACCAGATGTTGAAATTGAGAAGGTGCCAGTAGGATATTGCTTTGAAAAAGGAGTGTTGATGAGGAAGTGGAGACCACCTACAGTTCCTGCAGGTGATGAATGGAATATTGTTTACCAGGTAGTTGTCCTGAAGGTTTATCGAAATGAGATATTTACTTTAGCTCATAGTGTGCCCTTAGGTGGACATCAAGGGGTAAGGAAAACTGTGGACAAGATTTTAAAACATTTTTACTGGCCTGGTCTAAGAAAAGATTAGGCGATGTTTTGTAAAACATGCAATACTTGTCAGATTGTGGGTAAACCAAATCTAGTTACACCAGTGGCTCCATTACAACCTATTCCAACATTTGGTGAACCGTTTTTTAACGTTATTATAGATTGTGTCGGTCCATTACCAAAAACAAAAACTGGTTATCAGTATTTGTTGACTATCATGTGTACTTCGTCTAGGTTTCCAGAGGCAGTACCACTTAGGAATATAGCAGCTAAAACTGTGATAAAGGCGCTTATAAAATTCTTTACTTATTTTGGATTACCTAAGGAAATACAATCTGATGAAGGCAGTAATTTTATGTCCGGGTTGTTTCAACAGATAGTTTATAAATTGGGAGCTAAGCAAATTACTTCATCTGCATACCATCCAGAGTGGCAAGGTGCCTTGGAGAGGTTTCATTCTACCCTCAAGAATATGATTAGGACATTTTGTGTGGAAAATGAAAGTGACTGGGATGAGGGTATAAACTTACTTTTATTTGCAGTAAGGGAATCGGTACAGGAATCATTAGGTTTCAGTCCATTTGAACTTGTACTTGGGCATAGAGTTAGAGGACCTTTAGCTTTATTAAAAGAACAGTGGATTAGTAAGGAAGTACACACTAATTTGTTGGACTATGTTTTGAAATTTAAGGACAGGTTACATAAAGCTTGTAGCTTAGCCAAGGAAAATTTAAAATTGGCAAGGAGAAAATGAAAACTTGTTACGATAAAGAAGCTAAGATGCGGATATTTAAACCTGCAAATAAGGTGCTGGTTCTTTTCCCAGTGCAAACAAATCCTTTACCAGCTTGATTTCATGGTCTTTATGAAATTGTGTCTAAAATCAATGATGTGGATTACGTGATTAAAAACTCCAGATCGTAGAAGCCCAACACAACTGTGCCATATAAATATGATAAAACCATATTATGAGAAACATTCTGCTACTGTGACTGTTGTGGTTAATGATAATGAGTCTGATCTAACTAGGAACATGATAGATGATTCATCTGAATTTCATTCTAAATCCAACATTGTTTCTGTCAGGTTACCAAGCTCAACCATTCTGGAAAATATTGATGATAAATTAGCACATTTACAGCCAGAGCAGAAACAGCAGATGAAGAAATTAATTTTTAAATATAAGGATTTGTTTCCAGACATTCCGAGAAGGACTACTATAGCTTCACATTATGTAGATGTTGGAGATACCAAACCCATTAAACAACACCATTATAGGATGAACATAGAAAAATGTGAACTTGCTGAGAAAGAAATTAAATATATGTTGGGGAATAATATTATTAGGCCTTCTAACTCGAATTGGAGTTCACCCTGTGTTGTGGTGTCAAAACCAGACGATAGTATTAGGTTTTGTACGGACTATAGGAAGGTGAATGCGGTAATGAAAACAGATGCATATCCAATTCCTAGAGTAGATGATTGTGTAGATAAAGTTGGAAATGCAAAGTTCCTTACAAAGATTGATTTATTGAAAGGGTATTGGTGTGTACAACTAACGGACAGAGGTAGAGAGATTTCTGCATTTGTAACTCCACCTGGGCTATATGAATATAATATACTTCCATTTGGGATGAAGAATGCCCCAGGTACTTTCCAGAGGATGATTAACTCTGTGATTCAGTGATTGAAAGATACAGATGCTTATATTGATGATTTAGTGACAGGAAATGATACTTGGGAAACACACATTACTGCGGTGGAGAAATTGTTTGAAAGGCTTTCAAAAGCTAACTTAACTATTAATTTAGCTAAGGGTGAATTTGGACATGCCACTGTGACTTACCTTGGTTATGTTGTGGGTCATGGTAAGGTAGCTTCTGTTCAGGCAAAAGTTCAGGCAATTTCAGAGATTCCCACTCCAACGGGAAAAAAAAACTCTCAGGAGATTCTTGGGAATGGTAGGATAATATCGAAATTGTTTAAAGAATTTTGCAAATGTTGCCCTTCCATTAACTAACCTTTTGAAGAAGATTGAGAAGTTTGTGTGGACAGTGCCTTTTCAAGAAGCATTTGAGAAATTGAAAACTATGACATGTCAACAACCTGTGCTCAAGGCACCTGACTTTGAAAAACCTTTTTCATTAACTGTAGATGCTAGTGATGAGGCTGCAGAAGCAGTTTTAATGGAAAGGAATGAGGGTGATGAGGTTGATCATCCAGTAGCTTACTTTTCTAAGAAGTTTAATAAGCATCAAAGAAACTATTCGACAATAGAGAAGGAATTGTTATCTCTTGTTTTAGCTTTAGAACATTTTGATGTATATGTTAGTACAACTCAAAAAACACTTATTGTTTACACTGATCATAATCCGTTAGTGTTTCTGTGTAAGATGAAAAACAAAAACAGAAGGTTATTAAATTGGAATTTGATGTTACAAGAGTACAATATTGTGATAACTCATATTAAAGGTAAGGATAAAGTGGTTGCTGATTGTCTATCTAGATGTTGATTGTACAATGTAATTTTTTTATGGAGTGATTTTTTTAAACAATTGTAACACCTACTGTATTGGAAGTTGTAAGATGCTATATCATAATACTCTGTGTACTGTGTATATTATAAAATTTATATATATTTTTGTAAATAATTTTTAAAATTTTGTTCTTATCAGAATAATATTTTTTTTGGAGGGAGTTGTACAAGATACGTGGCTATCTTGTACTTGTCACGTGACAGTGGTGTTGAAGATATGCTGGACTTAAGATAATGGTCTTGTGATGGTGGAGTGACATCACTTTCCTGACAGTAGAGGTCATGTGACAGGTGTTTTTTTTACATGGTATAAAAGGAGGACCCCTCCCTGTGAGGAGGGGCAGTTCGTGGTTGGATTTGCAATTTTGACTCCATGCGTAGTCCAATAGTATGATGCAGTTTGGTTGAAAGGTGGAGTTTTATTTAATGCCTAAAGTTTAAAATGTCATTGCCGGCAGTTTCATTACAATGCCGCCAGTTAAAAATCAGTGGAGAGTGAAGATCGGAGTTTGGGAGTTAAAAGATCGAGGGAAGTCGATTTCGACGGTGAAACAGTTTCGAGCTGGTTTGATCCTCATTCAGCAGGAATCCGTTGGCTGTCCCCGTGTTAACCCCTGCACATATTAGCAGAAAGGGTTGGGTACAGTTTTGTAAAGGAAAGGTCAGTGCCTTTAAGCCGTTTCATTTTCATCTTCATAAATTCTCCGGGAAAAGTATAGTTCGACTGGGAACTGCAGCAACACGACGTGAAACAGAATTTAAATCATCTAAAAAGTCTCTCCTTTAATGGACTGTAAGCATTTTGAACTTTTGCAGTACTGCTTTGAAGAACTGTTTTTGCAACATCGCTTTAGGAACTGTTTTTGCTTTATTCCTTTCAGAACTGTTCAAGCTGCCGCATAGCAGCTGATTTCCGGTTACGTTAGTTGTTTGTTTACTTTTGGCAGTTTGTTTTTCAGTGTTTAATAATGTTTTATTTGTTATAAAAAAAAACCCTGCCTCACTTATATTTATTGTTGATGAATCCGTAACACCATCTAAGTCCTTAAAATACCGCATTGGATTCACCTCTACAACCATCACTGCCAATGCATTCCATGCACCCACCCCTCTCTGTGTGAAAACGTACCCCTGACATCCACCTTGTACCTACTTCCAAGCACCTTAATGCTCCCTATTGTGAGGCAAAAGCCTCTGGCTATCGGCATAAGCAAAGCATCTCATCTCATCCACCTCTGTCAGGTCACCCTCTCATCCTGCATTGCTTCAAGGAGAAAATCCCAAGTTCACTCAACCTATTCTCATCAGGCATGTTCTCCAATCCAGGCAACATCCCAGTAAATCTCCTCTGCGCTCTCTCTATAGCATCCTTATCGTTTCCTATAGTGAGGTGAGCAGAAGTGAACACAGTAATCCCAAGTAGAGTCCAATCAAGGTCTTAGAACAGATCCCAACGGAACAGTCATCCATGCAGAATATGAACCATCAACAACCGAACTATGCATTCTGTGGGCATTCCAATTCTGGATCCACAAAGCAAGGTCTCCTTGGATCCCATCCCTCATTATTTTCTGAATGAGCTCTCCATGGGGAACCTTAGCTAACCTCTTACTGATATCCATATACAGTACTTCCACTGCTCTACTTTCATCAATGTGCTTTGCTACATCCTCAAAGAATTCAGTCAGGTTCCAAGGCATGACCTGCCCTTGGCAAAGCCGTGCTGACTATCCTGAAGCAGATTATGTCCCTCCAAGTGCTCATAAAACTTGCGTCTCCGGATCTTCTCCAAAGCTTGCCCACCACTGAAGTAAGAATAACTGGACTGTCTCGACTCCCTTTCTTGAACAAGAGAGCAACCTTTACAACCTTCTCCCCACATAATTGATGATGCAAAGATCATCTTCAGAGGCTTAGTAATCTCCTCACTTGATTTATACAGTAGCATGGAGTATATCTCGTTCAGTCCTGGTGACTTATCGAACTTAATACCTCTCAAAAGATCCAGCACATCCTCTTTCTTAAATTCTGTGCACTCAAGTGTTTCAGTCCGCTGTAAGTCATCCCCACAACTTCCAAGGTCTCTTTCACTTGTGAATAATGAAGCAAAGTATTCATTATGTGCATCAGAATGTTTTAAATGATCGGCTGATTGAGAAACATCTGTTGAAAATGTAGCGGTGAACTCTAACCAAACCAAGTTGCCGTTATTAGCGACCCCACGGATTTGTTATCTTTGCATGGTGTCCCCTCAGCTCCCGTGATGATTGTTACAAATGTCGGTGATATGTATTCGATCCGTTATTAGCAATCAGCAAATGTACAATCTTGAAGCGATGAATCTGAAGTGTAGCCAAGTGTAGGTTCAGCATATTTGAGAGGATAATAACAAAATATATGATATCCATCAGTCCCCAGCTGTGTACTGCATGGAACAAAGCACAAACATGTAACTGATTCCCTTCGCATTTACCACACCCCGAATGATGCGAACAGTTACCATAAAAAAAATCATAAATACACAATACAGATAGGGAACAGATGCACAGGCTCAGCACTGATACCAGGTCTTCCACCTGAAATATTCACATACTGTCTGTCTTGTTGAATAATTCCAGCATTTTGTTTTATTTATCTCAAAAGCTTCTTTTCCCAGCTTGCTGTTTTCGATGTATGGCAGGTCTACATTGTGCTTAACAAGGTGCCATGTAACTATCTGATATTAGCCAGGTGATAAGTTCAAAGAAACCTTGACTGAGTTTAGGTGATAAAAATGGTCTTAAAGTCCTGCAGGAGAAAATGTCGTGGTTCAGGACAAGATGTCATGATGTTATTTGTGACATTGCATTGTTCGAGATGTCAGTGATTCTATGTAGACTCAAAGCATATATTGCCAGAAGCGTCAATCCCAGATGATGTTAAACTGAAAAGAGAAGAATAGATGTTCCACACTGCGGTAACACTTGTCCATTACTCACCACAACACCACCAGTGGTAGGAGGACAAAGTCCATACACTCCATAGTTTTAGTCTGCTGTAAGTCATCCCCACAATTGTCAAGGTCATTCTGTCGAGAATGTAGCGGTGGGATTCAACCAAGCAAATCTGCCATTGCTGGCGCCATCCGCGGATTTGTCATACTTGCAAGACGTGCCCTCAGCTCCAATAATGATTGTTACAAAAGTAGGGCCTATGTATTGGGTACTTTATTAGTAATCAGCAAACATACAATCTCGAAGCGATGAAACTGCACTGTACCCAAGTGTAAGTTCAGTGTATCTGAGTGGATAATAACAACATATATTACGTTCATCAGTCCCCAGCTGTGTACTACAGTGAACAAAGCACAAATATGTAACTGATTCCCTTTGCATTTACTACAACCCCAGTGATGCAACATTACCATAAAAAGTATCATAAATACACAATGCAGGATGCAATGCTGATAGAGAACAGATACATGGCTCCTACACTCAGGCTCAGCTCTGAAACAGGGTCTTCCATTTGAAATATTAACATGCTCACTGTCTTGTTGAATAATTCCATCATTTTGTTTCATTTATTTTGATGATTAATCCCAACTGGCAGTTTTGGACGTGTGACTTGTCAACATTGTGTTTAACAAGGTGTCATATAACTAACTATCTGATAATAGCCAGGTGATATGATCAAAGAAATATTAATCAAGTTTTGGTGCTAATAATGGTCTTGAAATCCTGCAGAAAGAACGATAGTTGTTCAGGGCAAAATGTCACGATGCTATGTGTGACATTCCGTTGTTCAGGTTGTCAGTGTGTTATTCTTTCGATACAAATCATATATTGACATTGGTGTCAATGCCAGGTGATGTTAAAATGAAAGGAGACAGTGAGAATCAGGTGTGACTGAGAAATCTGTATAATCCAGTGACGAGAGGAATAGAAGCCTGATCGTCAGCAGAAATGATTCAGCCCACACTGCTGTCACACTTGTCAATTACTCACCACAGCGCCACCAGTGGTAGGAGGGCCAAAGCAGTGGGTGCTGTCTGCTCAATCTGCCTCACCATTCCATTGACACATCAGTCCCAGTCCAGGACACAAGATTGGTTCCTAAAAGGGAATTGTCTGCAATACAATGAGTAGATACCCTGTAGAATCCTGGTCCAGTATATAGTCCACGGAGAATGTGGAAATGGACATTGTGTGACTGTGGGTAGATCAGGCCATGTTTAGTGTTTGGTGGGTAGACCCAAGATGTTTGGAAGTGTTTGCCTCAGTTTAAAAACAAAACAGCGTTCTCCTTTAAACCCCAATTGATGTTTGACCCTCCTGTTTTTTTTTGTTACAGAGCAGCAAAAACAGATCACAGCTTTCCTCAAAATGGGTCAAGGTGCAAGCAGTGGAGGAGTTCCAGTGGAGTCATCATCGGGAAAGGACACGGGTCTGTTGGCAAATTATTTTGATTTATAACTACTCTACTGATTCTGTGTCTGGGTTTAATTCAATATCGGCAATTCACAAAATGTTTGTGAAAACAAAGCAGAGAGATGAGAGAGATTTAACATCTCACAGTTACACGTGGAAGAGTACACGTGCTCCTGCTCCTCTAGCAGATTGTGATGCACATTAAAATATCAATTTAATCCAGAAGACAAGATATTCTGCAGATGCTGAAAGTTTTGGGCAACACAAAGACACACAAAAGATTTGCAGAACTCAGCAGGTCAGGCAGCAACCATGGAGTGGAACAAACATTTGACATTTTGGATCAGAACCACAAGGAATAGAAATTAGTGTGACAATATCTCGAATTTCTGTCCCCTCGTTTCCAGTCCGATGAAGGGCCTTGGCTCGAAACGGTGATTGTTTATTCTCCTCCATAGATGCTGCCTGACCTGCTGAGCGCCCCAGCATTTTGTGAGTTATTCCAGAGATTTTCTGAGGAAGGGGTTGTCCAGGTGGGCAGACAGTAACCCAGAGCAAAGCGGTGGTGATGGACAGTATCGGGAGAGTGATGGTGATGGGTTACTATATTCCCAGGAATAAGCAGAGTCCTTTGAAAACAGAGAGTATATTAACGGGGACAAGAAAGAGCAGCCTTCAACAGATGGAACACCCCAGCCCGAGCCCGTTTCAGACCGGGATCTGACAGCACACTGCGCCCCATCCTGCCTGCTGTCACATGTGCATTCCCCACATCTCGTGTGCACTTCTTCATGCCACAGTGTCGCTGAGATGGTTAAGCTTTACGGTCTAAGGAAACAATTACCTGACCCACCTACCCCACCCCATAGTCAACAGAGGAGTTACACTTTTCCCATTGGTGCAAAGTGATGTCAATCACTGGTTACACCCAACAGCAGAGATGGGCCAGCCGAGAGGGCGTTACCGCCACTGAGTACATCTCACACTCCTGCTGCGAATGCTTCGTCTAATCAGAACAAACCCCAAACTGTCCCACTTTTTAACTTATTTCCCTTTCCCTCTGAGGGAAGTTGGGGGGTGTTTATAAAGCACCTCTTGCAGCCAGAGTCTGATGTATTGCTGAGAAGGAGGAGGAGACCGCTTGGCCAATTGTCTTAAAGCTGGCTTCCTGGGGAGGTAGGGAACCCAGCAGAAGGAGGAGGGAGTGGGAATTAACTGTGAGGATAAATATGGTGTGAGGGGATCGATAGGATAGAGTCTGAGAGATTGTTTATCCTGGTCGTGGATAAGGATGCAGGATGGGGGAAGGAGCCCATTGACAGCGGGGAAGAGAAAAGGGGGGCTCGTCTATGGAAACATGAGAGCCCTAGAAGGTGGCGAGAAGAGATATTCACCACTTCGGTGGGCAAACTGTGGCAGACTGCATCCTCATATTGTTAGTGACACAGAATTGTATAATTACTGTTCCGTGTGTTATTTGAATGTACTTGCCTGTGATGCTGCAAGTCAGTGTTTCTCTGCACCTCTACCTTCCTGTACTTGTGCACTTGGCAATAAATTCAACAGGACCTGAGAAAACGCAGTGAGATTTGAATGGTGAAGATTATCTTGGCAGCTCAGTGGTTAAAATGTAAAGAACATAGATCAAAGAAATCTAAAGCACATTACAGGCCTTTCAGCCCACAATGTTGTGCCGACCAATGTTGTAACCTACTCTAGACATTGACTAGAATTTCCTTGTAGCATAGACCTTTATTTTTATAAGCACCATGTACCAATCTGAGGGTCTCTTAAAAGACCGCAATGGATCCACCTCTACCACCATCGCTGTCAGTGCATTCCACACAACCACCCCTCTGTGAAAAATGTAACCCTGACGTTCCCCTTGTACCTACTTCCAAGCACCTTAATACTATGCTCCCTCTTGTTAGGCATTTCAACCATGGGAAAAGCCTCTGGCTGTCAACACAACCAATGCCTCTCATCTTATACACCTCTGTCAGGTCACCTCTCATCCTGCATCCTTGTAAATCTCCTCTGTGCGCTCTCTATAGCATCCATATCATTTCCTGTAGTGAGGTGACCAGAACTGAACACAGTACTCCCAAGCAGAGTCTGATCAATATCTTAGAACAGATCACAACGAAACAATATTAGTCACCATCATCCATGCCGAGTATGAACTATCTACAACTGACCTATGTCGTCTATTGGCAAGCCAATTCTGGATCCACAAAGCAAGGTCTCCTTGGATCCCATCCCTCATTATTTTCTGAATGAGCTTTCCATGGGGAACCTTAACTAACGTCTTACTGAAATCCATATACAGTACTTCCACTGCTCTACCTTCATCAATGTGTTTTGTTGCATCCTCAAAGAATTCGATCAGGTTCTAATGCATGATCGGCCCTTGGCAAAGCCATGCTGACTATGCCTAAGCAGATCATGTCTCTCTCAATGGACTGAAACCTTGCCTCAGCATCTTCTCCAAAGCTTGCCCACCACTGAAATAAGACTCACTGGTCTATAATTTCCTGAATTATCTCTACTCCATTTCTTGAACAAGAGAGCATCATTTGCAACCTTCCAATCCTCTGGTACTTCTCCACACCTAATTGATGATGCTGTGGCGACCCACTTCCCACTCATCGACGCCACAGCCGATTCCTGCGTCCGAGCGCTGATTGCAAGCTGGCTAGCATGCTTTGGGGTACCGGCCCACATTAGCTCCGACAGAGGTGCCCAGTTTACCTCCAGCTTGTGGTCAGTTGTGGCCAGCCTGTTGGGAACGCAGCTACACCACACAACTGCCTACCACACACAGTCAAACGGACTAGTGGTGCATTTCTATCATCACCTGAAGTCACTCGCATGGCCTGCCTAACTGGGTGGCTGAGCTTTCCTTGGTCCGCAGAGTGCCCAAAGAGGATCTGCACACCTCGTCGGTTGAGTTGGTGTACGGCGCACGCCTGATTGTCCCAGGAGAGTTCATACCAGCCTCAAGGGGCCAAGAGGATGAACCCGCAGCAGTCCTGTACAGGCTACGCGAAAAGCTCAGCAACCTGGCCCCCGTACCGACTTCACAGCACAGACAGACCCCGACCTACGTGCCCAAAGACCTGCAGAACTGTAAGTTTGTATTTGTACGAAGGGATGCAAACCAGTCAGTGCTACAGCGGCCGTACGAGGAGCCATTCAAAGTGATCAACAACAACGGGTCCACGTACGTTCTGGACAATACGGTAAAAGAGGAGGTTTACACAGTGGACGGACTTAAACAGGCCCATGTGGACATGGCGCAGCCGGTCGACATTCAGACACTGCGGCGCAGAGGCAGACTGCCCAAACGGAGTCTGTTCCAGACTGTTTGGGAGGTGTATTTCTGGTTCTGGGGGGGGGGGGATTATGTGGCGACCAACTATCTACACAGACGAACTGGCTCACAAATAACTCGCGCGCGGGAAGAGACTTTTGTAATGCATCTCTGACGTCATATCTGCCCGGCGAGGGCGGGAACAGTACTGAGTAAAAGCCAGTGCCACGAAGTTTGAGTAAACCAGCCTCGAGTGCTGCTTATTGACTGAGTGTCATTATTCCCAGCTCTGTGTGTAGCACATCGCTACAATGCAAAGGTCATCTTCAGAGGCTCAGCAATCTCCTTACTCGATTTCTACAGTAGCATGGAGTATATCTGATTCAGTCCCGGCGACTTATCTCACTTAATACCTCTTTAAAGGTCCAGCACATGCTCTTTCTTATAGTCCATACAGTCGTGCGTTTCAGTCCGCGGTACGTCATCCCCACAATTGCCAAGGTCCTTTTCACTGGTGAATACTGAAGCAAAATACTCAGTATCTCAGAATATTTCAATAATCGGCAGGTTGTGAAACATCTGTGAGAAGGTAGTGGTGAAACTTAACCAAACTAATTTGCCATTGCTGGCCACCCCCCATGGATTTATTGTACCTGTCTCACCCTCAGCTCCAATGTATTTTATTAAGGTCCTTTACTAGCAATCAGCAAACATACAATCGTGTGGCCATGAAACTGAACTGTACCCAAGTGTAAGTTTATCGTATTTGAGTGGATAATAACAAGATACATTGCATCCGTCTGTCCCCAGCTGTGTACTCCACTGAACAAAGCACAAATGTGTAACTGATTCCCCTTGCATTTACCACACCGTCACTGATGTGACTCGTGACCATAAAAAAGCATCATAAATACAAAACACAGAATACAGTGCTGATAGAGAACAGTTACATGGCTCCTACACTCAGACTCAGCTCTGATACAGTTTCTTCCACCCGAAATATTAACATACTCTCGTCTTGTTGATTAATTCCATTTTTTTTTCTTTTAGTTATATTGACGATTTTTCCCAACTGGCTGTGTTGGAAGTATGGAATGTCAACATTGTGTTTAACAAGGTGTCATGTTACTAACTATCTGATAATAGCCAGGTTATATGCTCAAAGAAATCTTAACCGTTTTGGTTTTGGACTTAAATTCCTGCAGGAAAAACTATAGTGGTTCATGGCAAGATGTCAGGATGCTATGTGTGACATTGCATTGTTCAGTTTGTCAGAGTGTTTGTCTCTTGATGCAATAGGTGTCAATGCCAGGTAATGTTAAACTGAAAGGAGACGGTGAGAATCAGGTGTGACTGAGAAATCTGTATAATCCAGTGACGAGAGGAATAGAAGTTTCATCGTCAGCAGAAATGATTTAGCCCACACTGCTGTAACAGTTGTCCATAACACCACCCATGGTAGGAGGACCAAATCAGCAGGTGCTTTCTGCTCAATCTGCCTTGCCATTCCATTGACACATCATTCCCAGTCCAGGACACAGGATTGGTTCCTTAAAGGGAATTGCCTGCAATATAGTGAGTAGATACCCTGCAGAATCCCGGCACAGTGTACAATCCATGGATAGTGTGGAAATGGACATTGTGTGACTGTGGGTGCACCAGGCAATGTCACGGCTTCAGTGGACAAGCCCAATATGTTTGGAAGTGTTTGCCTCAGTTTAAAAACAAAATGGTGTTCTCCTTTAAACCCCAGTGAATGTTTGACCCTCCCTTTTGTTTGTTACAGAGCTGCCAAAACTGATCACACCTGTGCTCAAAATGGGTCAAGGTGCAAGCAGTGGAGGAGTTCCAGTGATGTCAACATCGGGAAAGGATACAGGTATGCTGGCGAGTTATTTTAATTTATAAATACTCTGCTCATTCTGTGTCTGGGTTTAATTCAATATCGGCAATTCACAAAATATTGGTGAAAACTGAACAGAGAGTTGAGAGAGAGTTGACATCTCTGGGGGAAACACAGTCACATGTGCAAGCAGTGCAGTTACCGTCTGCTCCTGCTGCTCTAACGTATCGTGATGCACATTAAAATAGCAAGTTACTCCAGAAGACAAGACATACTGCAGATTCTGAAAGTTTTGGGCAACACAAAGGCACACAAAAGATTTGCAGAACTCAGCAGGTCAGGCAGCATCCATGGAAAGGATTAATCATTTGACATTTTGGATCAGAACCATAAGGAATAGAAATTAGTGTGACAATATCTCGAATTTCTGTCCCCTCATTTCCAGTCCGATGAAGGTCCTTGGCCCAAAACATTGATTGTTTATTCTCCTTCATAGATGCTGCCTGAGATACTGTGTACTTCCAGCATTTTGTGAGAAATCCCAGAGATTTGCCAAGGAAGGGGTTGACCAGGCAGGCAGACAGTAACCTAGAGCAAAACGGTGGTGATGGACAGTACCAGGACAGTGTTGGTGATGGGTTACTATATTATCTGGAGTTTGCACAGTCCTTTCAAAACAGAGAGGTATATTCCTGGGGATAAAATAAGAGCAGTCTTCAACAGATGGAACTACATAAAGTGCACAAAACTGTGCATGGCAGTACAATAAGTAATTAACAATTCAACCCCAGGAGACTGATTCTCTGTGTGCACTCCATCGATGCCTCTCATGATTTTGTATACCTGTGTCAGGGCTCCATTCAGCTTCTGATGTTCCAGAGAAAATTTTATCCAGTTCTTCATGATAGCACATGCCCTCTAAACCAGGCAGCATCCTGGTAAACCTCTTTTGTTCCCTCTCTAAAGCCTCAACATCCCTCCGGTAGTGGTGTGATCGGAATGGTATGTAATTGTAATTTGCGTAGGGTGGTTAAGTTGTTGAACCCCAAGGATCTGATCAGGTAAATGTTCACACTGTGACAGAGAACACAGTGAGACACAGGGAAACGTGTTTGCTAGAGGGAGAGTTTTCACAGGACATTTTGAGGAAAGAGGCAGAGAGCTGGCGAGTTTGAGGAAAGGGGTCACACCGCTCTGGGGCCTGCAACTACAGATCCCCACCGGAGTCTGTGTGGAGAAGGGGCGATCTGGAGAATGGAAAAAAAAAACTTATATTTCTTCACAACAAATAGTGAAAACCTTCCCTTGCCAGCCACTGCCCCTCCTGAACAGCCTCATCCTGAACCATCTTCCAAACTCCCCCCGTTCCTGCAGATTATCTTTTCTCAGAGTTGGGCGTCCACTGAAGTTCCAGTCACAGAATAGTAATAATAGCATCACTTTAATTAGAAAAGCAGGTAACATCCCAACTGGTCTGTTCAACCACAGAGCTGCAGGTGAACCCCACTGTGTTCACATCTGCACTCCCGAGTGCAAACACTGCTACAGTGTTAGAGAGGATGAGACTGGGGACATATTCCTCAGCTCAGTCCACAGAAGCTGAAATTCCTGTCTGCCGGTGTTGTGTGATGGACACTGTGGAAGGATGAGAGGTGGGAATTAGGACAGGGAAACCAAGGGTTCTGGGATCGCGGCAAAGGACTGAACATATCTATAAATTAGTTAAATTGTGACTGTCTGGATGGGAAGCTCACTACATCCATAAGCCCATCATGCCTGTGAAAATGGAGCCCGGGGCAGTGCATGGGCTCAAGAGATTGTAAGACATCATCATCGCAGACTGAGTTGGATTACTCAACTGCACATTAAACAGAGGAGAGAGCGTAGGAAAGACAAATATCACAAAACTTATTAATATTGCATCAGACCATGATTTGTCTGAATAGTCGAAGCTCTTAACATAAATATAGGGAATCTCGGCCAGAACCCTGGTTCAGTCTCTCTCAATTACAGGAACAAATCCCAAAGATGATAATTTAAATTTGGCACCAGAGATAGACCAATCAGGAAGTTTACAAACAACATACGTCTCTGAGACCTCTGTTAATGCTGTTCCAGTCCACATCCAGTCAATGAAATCCCTCTGTTCCTGAACACAGGTTAAGTAAATCGCTACAAGCTTGTTTCTCATTGTCCATCATCTGGTTTACAGAGGGAACCCACCCGACAGTGAAATTCCCAACCCATTTCTGAATATGAAACAGATACAGTCCCTGATTATTGAACAGCATCACTTCTACCACTGTCACATTCTCTAAAGTAAATATGTCCAGAATCAATGTTTTCCTATCACAGCCAAATACATTGAATGGAGACTCCACACACCCCTGACAGGGTCCTGACACATTGTGAGACCCCACACATCCCTGACAGGGTCCTGATACACTGTGAGACCCCACACACCCCTGACAGGGTCCTGACACACTGTGAGACCCCACACACCCCTGACAGGGTCGTGACACACTGTGAGACCCCACACATCCCTGACAGGGTCCTGACACACTGTGAGACCCCACACACCCCTGACAGGGTCCTGACTCACTGTGAGACCCCACATACACCTGGCAGGGTCCTGACACACTGTGAGACCCCACACACCCCTGACAGGGTCCTGAAACACTGTGAGGTGAGAAAATCTGTAGAATCGGGAATTCTAAACACCACACACAAAATGCTTGAGGAACTCAGCAGCCAGACGTCAGCTATGGTAAAGAGTAAAGTGTTGACATTTTGCGAAGGGTCTCGGACCGTGACATCAATTGTATACACATTTCCATAGTTGCTGCCTGAACTGTTGAATTCTTACAGCAGTTTGTGTATGTCGCTACTCATGGTTGGATTTATAATATCCAGTGTATCAAATATTTCTTTACACCCCTAACTCCACGTGAGACCACTTTCAACCAATTAAATTCCTTGGGGTCATATCCATGTTCCTCAGTGCACTACTCACTGCTCTGTCTTTTGCAGTGAAATTCCTTCTCTGACCTGTCCTTCCAAATTGTAACACATTATTGTGTCCATTTCGTATTTCGGATTCTGGTTGGCGACGTGCTGCACAGAAACCCCGTCTTTAGGATCCAGAGAGAAATTTGTGGTGCATTAGGTGTTTGATAATGTCTTTAATTTTCCCCATTTCCCTTCACAGATCTGAGAGTGATCACTGAGCTCCTGGCAATCTGTGACAATTTCCAGCTGCTGCAGTTGACGGACTTCTACCGGGACAGGCTGGAGCAGGCGATGGAAGGAGGGGTGCACGGAGTGAGCCTGGCGTTAACGGCCGAGAATCAGTTCAGCGGAGAGGAACATCGGGTGAGTGGGAGGGAGAATGGGTTTGAATTTTCACACATTACCGGACTGATGGGTGTTGGAACTCTGATTCATCGGAATATCAAAGCATAAAGACAAATCACAAAAAAGTATATATAATTCTTAAAAATGTGAATCTCAACCAATGATTGAAAAAGTTGTAAATACCCCTGCTGGTGGCTCAATGTTCAGAGCGAGGCGAGTAGGCAACATTTCTATGATGTTGCAATAAACGAGTTTAAATGGAAATACGGTAGGAATTTTTATTTCATGAAGACTGTACAGTGTGACGGCAGAATGTCTGTGAGAACTGGGGCATTATCAGTGGATGCCACAGGAGCTCGAGTGTGCTCTGTTCTGGGTGAAGATGATTGTGTTACAATCTGTAATTGCAAGGCTTATTGAGAAAGTAAGGAAGCATGGGATCCAAGGGGACATTGCTTTGTGAATCCATAACTGGCTTGCTCACAGAAGACAAAGAGTGGTTGTAGACGGGTCATATTCTGCATGGAGGTTGGTGACTCAGGGATCTGTTCTGGGACCCTTACTCTTCGTGATTTTTATAAATGACCTGGACGAGGAAGTGGAGGGATGGGTTACTAAGTTTGTTGATGACAAAATGGTTGGAGGTGTTGTGGATAGTGTGGAGGACTGTCAGAGGTTACGGCAGGACATTGATAGAATGCAAAACTGGATTGAGAAGTAGCAGATGGAGTTCAACCCAGAAAAGTGTGAAGTGGTTCATTTTGGTAGGTCAAATATGATGGCAAAATATAGTATGAATGGTAAGACTCTTGGCACTGTGGAGGATCAGAGGGATCTTGGTGTCCAAGACCTTAGGATGCTTAAAGCAGCTGCACAGGTTGACTCTGTGGTTCAGAAGACGCACGGTGTATTGGCCTTCATCAATCGTGGAATTGAATTTAGGAGCCGACAGGTGATGTTGCAGCTGTACAGGACTCTGGTCAAACCCCACTTGGAGTACTGTGCTCAGTTCTGATCACCTCACTACAGGAAGGATGTGGTTGCTATAGAAAGGGTGCAGAGGAGATTTACAAGGATGTTGCCTGGATCGGGGGGCATGTCTTATGGGGATAGGTTGAGTGAACTCGGCCCTTTCTCCTTTGAGTGACAGAGGATGAGAGGTGACCTGATAGAGATGTATAAGATGATCAGAGGCATTGATCATGTGGATAGTCACAGGCTGAAATGGTTGCCACAAGAGGACACAGGTTTAAGGTGCTGGGGGTGGGGGGTAGCTATAGAGGAGATGTCAGGAGTGTTTTTCACTCAGAGGGCTATAGGTAAGCCCAGTAATTTCTAAGGTAGGGACATGTTCGGCACAACTTTGTGGGCCAAAGAGCCTGTATTATGCTGTAGGTTTTCTATGTTTCTATGCAAACGGTGTGGATCGGGGAATACTGCCATGTTGTAATGTGTAATCACTGAATAAACCTCCACTGGAAAAGGCAAAGGAAAGGCATCAGGTGTCAGCCGGTAATCCGCTGTCATGTTGGACACTGGCGGACTGAGGAGATGAATCACATCATCTTTTCTGCAACTTCCCAGAGACTACTCACTCTGTTCTAAAAACCTTCCTGAATTCTTTCTTCATCTGTGATCGTTTTTTTTTTCTGATTTATGTTACACTGTCAAATCCGGTGAGGAATTATTTATGGATTTGGAGCCTCGTCAATGAAGCAGGTACAGACCAGCCAGGATCTCATTCACTGGTGGAACAGGTTCACGGTGAATGTCCCTCCGTGTGCTCTGCACTCAGAATGTACAGTCCATGTCCAGACAGGATCAGCACCCGTCCGGGTGACTGCTTAGTGTGATCCCGTTACAGAGCACATCATTTATTTCTCATTCCCTGTGTGAATCTGTCAGTCCCCAATATGTTCACTGTTACTCTTCACAGAAAATCTCTGATCTCGCTGATAAGGGAGAGCGGGCGGACAGTTCTAAACTCCTCCTGAGCCTGGTGATGGAGAAAGGCTCCCGCGCCCCAAGGGTGATGTGGGAAACCTTTGTCAAAATGCGGATTGGTGTTCCAGATTTGGACAAAGTACTGAAGGAAATCCAGATGTATGGTGAGATAATATCTGAGATTAATTTAAATTTAGATCGCAACACAGCACACTTTACAAAAATGATTTCCTTAATTTATTTAAATTCAAACAAGTTGTGATCCTTCCCATCGACCCATTCCCACTCAACTTTTACTGAGGTTTCTCAGTGAGCTGAACAGTAAGTGAACATACATTGAACATTGAAGAGTATAACACAGGAATCCGCCATTAGGCAAATAATATTGTGCCGAAACAGCTATGAAATAAATCAAACAAGCCTGAACTCTAATCTCCCCTTCCTACACCAAGTCCATATGCCTCCATCTTCCTTGCATCCATGTGCCTATCAAAACATCTCTGAAAAACTTCTAATAATTTGCCTCTACCACCTTACCAGACAGTACGTTCCAGGCAGCCACCACTTTCTCATTTATAAAAAAAACTATCCCTCATGTCCCCCTTCATTCTATACCCCCTCAGCTTCAATATATGCCCTCCAGTAATAGATACTTAAACTGTAGGAAATCGATTCTCTCTGTCCACTCTATCTATGCCTCTCATAATCTTGTAAACCTGTGTCAGAGCCCCCCCCCCCCCCCCCCCCCAGCCTCTGATGATCCAGAGAAAGCAATACAATTTTATCCAGTCCCTCATGATAGCACATGGCCTGTAAACCAGGCTGCATTCTGATAAACCTCTACTGCTCCCTCTCTAAAGCCTCAACATACCTCCGGCAGTGGGGCGATCGGAACGGTACGCAATGGCCCAGATGAGGCTGAAGCAGAGTTCTTCAAGTTGAACCTTGACCTCTGTTTCCACGGTTGTAATTTGTCTCAGGTAATGTTAGGAATCTCATAACATTCAAACTGTCTCGGTTTATCGCTGCCTGTCAGGTTATGAGGCACCATTTGCCCATTGAAGGCAAGTTTCTGAAGTTGGTAAACACAGGTGTAAATACTGAGAACTGAATGCCTCCAAAGCTGATCCAAGTTGGAACTGCACGCAATACTCCGAATTAAACATCGCGAACAACCCATTTGACTCCAACATGACATGCCAATTTCTCTGCTCAACAGAGATGCCAAGATCTGCAGATTCCGGTAATCTAAGCAATGCACGCAAAATGCTGGAGGATCTCAGCAGGTCAGTCAGCAGCTATGGGAATCAACGTTTCGGGAAGTGTCCCGGCCGCCAACGTCGGCTCTATACACGTTTCCTTAGTTGCTGACTGACTGCAGAATTTCTTCAGCATTTTGTGTGTCTATCCTCAACAGTTAGATTTATAACATCTGGTGTATCAGAGCTTTCTTTACAACCCTATCTCCACATGACCCTACTTTCAATTAATTAAATGCTTTGAGTTGTATCTAGTTTCTTCAGTGCACTCTTCAGAGTCCTTTCTTTTGCTGTGTAATTCCATCCCTGACCTGTCCTTTCAAACAGTAACACATTAGTGCGTCTATTTCAGATTGTGTTTCATCACTTGCTGCACAGAATTCCTGTCTTTAGGCTCCAGAGAGAAATTTGCTCACCAATAGGTGTTTGGTATTGTCTTTAATTTTCTCCATTCTCTGTCACAGGTCCGGGCTCAGTGATCACCGAGCTCCTGGCAAGCTGGGACGATTCCCAGCTGCTGCAGTTGACGGACTTCTACCGGGACAGGCTGGAGCAGGCGATGGAAGGAGAGGTGCACGGAGTGAGCCTGGCGTTAACGGCCGAGAATCAGTTCAGCGGAGAGGAACATCGGGTGAGTGGGAGGGAGAATGGGTTTGAATTTTCACACATCACAGGACTGATGGGTGTCGGAACTCGCAATCATCGGATAATAAAGCATAAAAATATTTCACAAATAAATGTATATAATTCATAAAACTGTGAATCAGAAGCAATGATTGAAAGAGGTGTAAATATCCCAGTGGCAGCTGAATGTTCAGAGTGAGAGGAGCGGGTAACAATTGAACGAGGTTGCAATACATGAATTTAAATGGAAATAGAAACATAGAAAACATCGAAAACCAAACGTTGCTGGCAGCCCATTCCACGCACTCACCACTCTCTGCATAAAAAAATAACAACTTACCCCTGATATGTCCTCTGTACCTACTCCCCAGCACCTTTAACCTGTGCGCTCTTGTGGCAACTATTTCAGCCCTGGGATAAAGCCTCTGATTATCCAGATGATCAATGCCTCTCTTCATCTTATACAGCTCCATAAGGTCACCTCTTATCCTCCGTCACTCCATGGAGAAAAGGCCGTTCACTCAACCTATTCTCATGAGGCATGCTCCCCAATCCAGGAAACATCCTTGTATATCTCCTCTGCACCATTTCAACGGCTTCCACATCCTTCCTGTAGTGAGGTGACTAGAACTGAGCACGGTACTCCAAGTGTGGTCTGACCAGGGTCCTATAAAGCTGCAACATTACCTCTCGGCTCCTAAATTCAATTCCATGATTGATGAAGGTCAATGCACTATGTGCCTCCTTAACCACAGAGTCAACCTGCGCAGATAATTTGAGCTTCCTATGGAATCGGACCCCAAGATCGCTCTGATCCTCCACACTGCCAAGAGTCTTATCATTAATACATATTCTGTCATCATATTTCACCTAACAAAATGAAACACTTCATACTTATCTAGGTTGAACTCCATCTGCCACTTCTCAGACCAGTTTTGCATCCTATCAATGTCCCGCTGTAACCTCTGACAGCCCTCCACACTATCCACAACACCCCCAACTTTGGTGTCATCAAATATAGTAGGAACTTTTATTTTGGGAAGAACATGCAGCGTGACAGCAGGATGGCTGTGAGAACCTGGGTATCATCAGTGGGTGCCACAGGAGCTCGAGTGTGTTCTGTTCTGGGTGGAAATGATTGTGTTACAATCTGTAACTGCAAATAGTGTCGATTGGGGAATACTGCCATGTTGTAATGTGTAATCACTGAATAAAGCTCCACTGGAAAAGGCAAAGGAAAGGCATCAGGTGTCAGCTGGTAATCCGCTGTCATGTTGGACACTGGCGGACTGAGGAGATGAATCACATCATCTTCTCTGCAACTTCTCCTGTGACTGCTCACTCTGTTATAAAAACCCTCCTGACTTCTTTCCTCATCTGTCATCGTCATTTTCTGATTTTGTTTTACACGGTCAAATCCGGTGAGGAATTATTTCTGGATTTGGAGCCACGTCAATGAAGCGGTCACAGACCAGCCAGGATCTCATTGACTGGTGGACCAGGTTCACGGTGAATGTCCCTCCGTGTGCTCTGCACTCACAATGTACAGTCCATGTCCAGACAGGATCAGCACCCATCCGGGTGACTGCTCAGTGTGATCCCATTACAGAGCGCATCATTTCCTTCTCATTCTCTGTGTGAATCTGTCAGTCCCCAATATGTTCACTGTTACTCTTCACAGAAAATCTCTGATCTCGCTGATAAGGGAGAGCGGGCGGACAGTTCTAAACTCCTCCTGAGCCTGGTGATGGAGAAAGGCTCCCGCGCCCGGAGGGTGATGTGGGAAACCTTTGTGAAAATGCGGATTGGTGTCCCAAAGTTTGACAAAATACTGAAGGAAATACAGATATATGGTGAGATTATTTCAGAGATTTTTTTAATTTGGATCGCAGCACAGCACACTTCAAAACTTTACAAAAATGATTTCCTCAATTTGTTTAAATTCAAACAGGTTGTGATTCTTCCCATCGACCAATTCCTGCTCAAAAATTACTAAAGGTTCTCAGTGAGCTGAAAGGTAAGTGAACATGCATTGAACATTGAAGAGTATAACACAGGAACAGGCCATTAGGCAAATAATATTGTGCTGAATCAGCTAAGAAGTAAATCAAACAAACACAACCTCTAATCTCTCCTTCCTTCACCATGTCCACATGCCTCCATCTTCCTTACGTCCATGTGACTGTCCAAAAGTCCCTTAAAAGCTTCTAATAATTTGCCTCTACAACCTTACCAGACAGCCACGACTCTCTGATTTAAAAAATAAGCTATCCCTCACATCCTCCTTCATTCTACACCCTCTCACCTTAAATATATTCTCTCCGGTAACAGACATTTCAACTGCCGGAAACCGATTCTCTCTGTCCACTCTACCTATGCCTCTCGTAATCTTGTAAACCTGTGTCAGAGCTCCTTTCAGCTTCCGATGAACCAGGGAAAATCTAATTTTATCCAGCCTCTCAAGACAGCACATGCCTTCTGAACCAGGCAGCATCCCAGTAATCATCTTCTGCTCCCTCTCTAGAGCCTCAACATCCCTCCGGCAGTGGGGTGATCGGAACGGTACGCAATGGCCCAGATGAGGCTGAGGCAGAGTTCATAAAGTTGAAATTTGACCTCTGTTTCCACCAACGGTTGTAATTTGCGTAGGGCGGTTCAGTTTGTTGAGCCACGAGGATCTGACCAGGTAAATACTGGCACTGTGACAGAGATCACAACTGGTCTGTTCAACCACAGAGCAGCAGATGAACCCCGCTGTGTTCACATCTACACTCCCGAGTGCAAACACTGCTACAGTGTTAGAGAGGGTGAGGCCGGGGGACATATTCCTCAGCTCCGTCCACAGAAGCTGAAATTCATGTCTGCCGGTGTTGTGTGATGGACACTGTCGAAGGATGAAAGATGGGAATTAGGACAGGGAAACCGAGGGTTGTGGGATCTCGGCAAGGAAGGTGCAAAGGACTGAAAATATCTACAAAAGATATTGCAGTTAAATTGTGTCCGTCTCGATGGGAGCTCACTACATCCATAAGCCCATCATGTCTGTGAAAATGGAGCCCGGGGCAGTGCATGGGCTCAAGAGATTGTAAGGCTTCATCATTGCAGACTTAGTTGGATCACTCAAATGCACATTTAACAGAGGAGAGAGCGAAGGAAAGACAAATATCACAAGACGTATTAATATTGCATCAGCCCATGTTTTATCTGATTATTCGAAGCTCTTATCATAAATATAAGGAAACTCGGCCAGAACCCTGGTTCAGTCTCTCTCAATTACAGGAACAAATCCCAAAGATGATAATTTAAATTTGGTTCCAGAGATAGACCAACAGGAAGTTTACAAACTACACACGTCTCTGAGACCTCTGTTAATGATGTTCCAGTCCACATCTGGTCAATGAAATCCCTCAGTGTCCCTGAACACGGGTTTAGTAAATCACTACAAGCTTGTTCCTCATTGTCAATAGACAATAGGTGCAGATGTAGACCATTCGGCCCCTCGAGTCTGCACCGCCATTCTGAGATCATGGCTGATCATTCACTATCAATACCCAGTCCCTGCCTTGTCCCCATATCCCTTGATTCCCCTATCCATCAGATATCTATCTAGCTCCTTCTTGAAAGCATCCAGAGAATTGGCCTCCACCATCTTCCGAGGCAGTGCATTCCACACCTCCACAACTCTCTGGGAGAAGAAGCTCTTCCTCAACTCTGTTTTAAATAACTGACCTCTTATTCTCAATCCATGCCCTCTGGTACTGGACTCTCCCAACATCTGGAATATATTTCCTGCCTCAATCCTATCAAATCCTTTAATTATCTTAAACGTTTCAATCAGATCCCCTCTCAATTCCAGCGTGTACAAGCCCAATCTCTCCAATCTCTCTGTGTAAGACAGCCCTGCCATCCCAGGAATCAAGCTAGTGAATCTATGGTGCACTTCCTCAACTGCCAGAATGTCCTTCCTTAAACCTGGAGACCAAAACTGTACACAATATTCCAGGTGTGGTCTCACCAGGGCCGGTTTATAGAGGGAACACACCTGACAGTGAAATTTCCACACCCATTTCTGAATATGAAACTGACACACTCCCTGATTATTGAACAGCATCACTTCTACCACTGTCACATTCTCTAAATTAAATATGTACAAGATCAATGTTTTCCTACACTGCCTATCACAGCTGAATACATTGAATAGAGACCCTACACATACCTGTCAGGGTCCTGTCACACTGTGAGACCCCAGACACCCCTGGCAGGGAACCAACACGCTGCCAGACCCCATACACCCCTGACACCGTCCTGAAACACTGAGACCACAGACACCCCTGATAGGAACACAACATAACTATGAAACCCCAAACACCCCTGTTCGGGTCCTGACACACTGTGTGACCCCACACATTTGACAGTGTCCTGACAGTGAGACCCCACACATCACTGACTGAGTCCTGACATACTGAGACCCCAGTCACCCCTGACAGGGTCCTGACGCACAGTGAGACCCCACACACTTGACAGGGTCCTGTCACACTGTGAGACCACACAGAAATCTGACAGGGTCCTGTCACACTGTGAGACCACACAGAAATCTGACAGGGTCCTGACACACTGCGAGACCGCACACATACATGACAGGGTCCTTCCTTATTACGATATTTTTATTCAGAAGAAAAAAAACAAGATTTACAGAGTGCAACACATAGATACATCTCAACATAAATTGTGTACATTCATATATTGTAATAAAATTGATCAAAATGTTATAGCATATCATATAAAGGTAATCTGTAATCAAAAATTTAAAGATGGGTCATACATCGTAAAAGAAATTTTTTAATATAAAAATATCAACCCCCTACCAACTAACAAAGAAAAAAGCTGATGATCATAGATAATTAGAAAAAAAACATATTTGTTTAAGAAGTAAAGATAGAAATATACATAAAAGTCTGTGCACTGTTAAACTTTATAACTTGGAAAAGTAATTTAGGAAAGGTCCCCAGATATCATGTGATTGTTTCGAATTTAGGACTGAGCAGCAGATCTTTTCTAAATTTAAATAAGACATAATATCACGTAGCCATTGGAGATGTGTAGGAGGGGTAGACTCCTTCCATTTAAGCAAGATTGCTCTTCTTGCTAAAAGAGAGGTAAAATCTAAAACCTGTAGGTTAGGAGTATTTAAAGTTATATCTTCATTTGCAATAATACCAAGCAAGGCAGTAAGGGGATTTGGGTCAGAAGAGAATGACGGGCAAAGAAAGATGATTTATTAACTCGTTTAAGAATTTTATTCCATCTTTCATCAGAAATCTGACAATTTAGGTCATTCTCCGAAGATTTTTTTATTTTATCTAAAAAGTCTTGTCTAGAATCAATCATCAAATTATAGATAGATACTGGTAGAAGAACCATTAACGAAAGGTTTAAAATTTCAAAGATCATCCAATAAATTTTTATCAGGACCTATAGGAAAAGTAGTTAATTGGGAATGTAAGAAATCTCTTATTTGAAGGTATCAGTGAAAATGTGTTTTTGGCCGTGCAAATTTAGTTGGCAATTGGTCAACTGAAGCAAGAGATCCTGAGATAAACAGGTCCCAAAAACAGTTAATACCCAGTTCATCCCTATCCTTAAAGATATTGTCAGTCATGGAAGGGATAAAAACATAATTAAGGAGAATAGGAGATGATAATGAAAAATTCGCTAAACCAAAAAAATTTCTATATTGAGACCAGATCCTTAAAGTTTGCTTAACGATTATGTTATCTGTTGTTTTATTTGCTGAAAAAGAAGAGTATGATCCAAGAAGAGAGACAATAGAGGATTTTTTTTTTTTTACAGAATTAACTTCTAAGGAGACCGCCATGTTGGGCAATCTTTACGATAAATATAATAGGACCAAAAAGTAATGTTCCTTATATTGGCAGCCCAGTAGTAAAACCTAAAATTGGGTAAGGCTAATCCATCTATCTCTTTATTTCTTTGTCGGTTATCTTTACTTAAACGAGCTTGTTTATTATTCCAAATGTAAGATGTTAAAATTGAATCTAAGGAATCAAAGTAGGTCTTAGGAATAAAAATAGGCAAGGCCTGAAAAAGATATAAAAATTTAGGAAGAATCTTCATTTTAATCGAATTAATACGGCCAATTAGGGATAAAGAAAGAGGAGACCATTTAGAAAGTGTTTTTTTCACATAATTCAATAAGGGATTTAAGTTTTCTTTAAATAAATTCTTGAAGTTTTTAGTAATTGTTACACCTAGATATGTAAATTGACTTGTAACAACTTGGAATGGAAATTTGGCATTTGATGACATTAGGTCATTTAAGAAAATAGCTCACTTTTATGTAAGTTCAGCTTATATCCTGAAAAAAAATATGAAACTGGGAAATTAAAGAAAGAACCGAAGGTAAAGAAGTTTCAATGTTAGAGATAAAAAGTAAAATGTCATCAGCATATAACAACAATTTGAGTCCTACCTTCCCTGAGTATACCAGAAATGTCCTTAGATTCTCAAAATGCTATTGCTAAGGGTTCTATAGCTAAAGCAAAAAGTAAAGGACTAAGACAGCAACCTTGTCTAGTTCCCTGCTGTAATTTAAAGGGCTTAGAAATTTGAGAGTTAGTACTAACCCGAATGGTAGGAGACAAATAAATTAATTTAACCCATTGAATAAAATTAGGCCCAAAATTAAACTTTTTTAAGGACTTAAAAAAATAATTCGACTCAATCCTATCGAAGGCTTTTTCTGCATCTAAGGATAATATACACCTTTTTTTTGGATGGTGAATCTATCACATTCAATAACCGACGTATATTAAAATGTGAGTAAAGATTTTTAATATATCCTGTCTGGTTATTTGATATAATAGATGGTAAAATATTTTGAAGTCTTCGAGCTAAGATTTTGGATAAAATTTTTGAATCAACATTTAATAAAGAAGTCAGTCCGCATGAAGAACATGCAGCTGGATTTTTTTTTAAGAATAAGAGAAATAAAAGCTTCATAAAAAGATTAGGGAGTTTACCTGATTTAAAGGACTCTGATAAAACAGAGGATAAATAAAGTGTAAGTAATGTAGTGAAGGTTTTACAAAACTCCCCAGGAAAGCAATCAGGTCATGGGGTCTTAACAGAATGTAAAGCACTTATAGCCTCAGCCACTTCTTCATTGGAAATAGGCTGATCAAACTGTATTAGGCAATCAGCAGACAATGTGGGAATGTTGATATTACTGAAAAAAGAGTTCATATAGGTATCATCTGAAGAAGAATCAGATTGATACGACTTAAAATACAAGTCTTAAAAATACGTTGTTAATTTCAGAATGGTCGGATATCTTAGTACCATTATAAAACCTGGCAGGGTCCTGACACTGTGAGACCCCACAGACCTCTGACAGGTTCCTGATGCACTGTGAGACCCCACACACCACTGACAGTGTCCTGATGTACTGTGAGACAAAACAACTCTGACAAGGTCCCGACACACTGTGAGACCATATACAACCCAGGCAGGGGGCAGCCACACTGTGAGATGCCACACCACCTCCCGACAGGGTGTTGACACATTATGAGAGGCCAGACACCCCTGACAGTTTCCTGACACACAGCGAGACCCCACACATCTCTGAAATGGTCTAAACACACTGTGAGACCCCACACACATCTGGCAGGGTCCTGACACATTGTCAGACCCCACACACACCTGCAGGGCCCTCTCACACAGTAAGCCCCCTCACTCACCTGGTAGGGTCCTCACACATCGTGAGACCCACACACAATTGGCAGGGTCCTGAAACACTGTGAAACCCCACACACCCTCAGAGAGTCCTGATACACTGCAAGATCCCATACACCCTGACAGGGTCCTGACAGCCTTTGATACACTACACACCCTTGACAGGGTCCTGACACATTGTCAGACTGCACACTCCCCTGGCAGGGTCCTGACACACTGTGAGACACCACACACATCTGACAGGGTCCTGCCACACACCGAGACCCGATAAAACCGGGCAGGGTCATGATTCACTGTGATACCCCACACACCCCTGACAAGGCCCTGACACACTGTGAGACACACACACCCCTGACAGGGTCCTGACACACTGTGATACCCCACACACCCGTGTCAGGTTTCTGACTATTTGTGAGATCCCACACTCCCATGACAGGGTCCTGACCCCCTTTTGACAGATTCCGTGACAGGTTCACGACACACTGTAAGACCCCTGACTGGATCCTGAAAAACTGTGAGCCCCCACATACCCCTGATATTGTCCCGACACACTGTGAGTCACCTCACACCTCTGACGGTGCAGTCACACTGTGAGACCCCACAGACTCTTGTTACGGCCCTGACACATTGTGTGGCCCCACACACTCCTGACAGGATTCAAAGCCACTTTGAGATGCCACACACCCCAACCAGCCACCCACAGTGCACGTGCTGATGCGCAAAGTTACTTCTTTGTATTTTGTATCAGTGATGGTGGGTGGGAAGGGGAGCTATGATTCCCCAATCTGTTCCTTTGACAGAATGCCCACTACCCTCTTCTCCATCTCCATATGCCACATCAACATTGTGGATTAAAAGATTCTTCCACAAAAAATGACAGCTGTGACAGTAGTGGGAGATTGTCCATTATGGGACAGTTGGGGGTCAGTAAACTACCAGGGAAATACTCACCTTCACAACACAGTTAATGTGGAAATGTGATGACCTGGTGTTTATCTGGAACAGGCCTCTCAGTCCAGTCAGCGGTCTGTTAATTGAATTTACTTCACTGAACGAACATCCATTGATGAATCCAATCAATGCAACAGCTCTGAGCTAACTCTTGTGTGCTTACATACTGAGTTCTGAGTTGAGACATCTAACAGTTTGTCCACTGTCTGTCCCCATGGAAGATGTTCAACAGAAACACAAGGAGACTCTGTGGGCACAAACTGAAACACTGAGAGTGAACACGATCCTGATGAGGGAGAAGGTGAAGGTTTTCCAGCTGGTTGATCGATACGCTGAGCTCACGGTCATTTCTACTGTTCGAGATCGGAGACTGGTGGAAGAGGAGCTGCTGGCAAGAGGCAAAGACCACGAAGAGTGGAGACAAAAACATCTCAGTGGACTCCTGGAAAAACTCCAGATGGATCAGCTGTTTCAGAGCAGCTTTTCGCGAAGTAAATCCAAATCTGGGAGTTCGGCAGCAGTGGCCGGAGTCCCAGGGATCGGGAAAACAACAATGGTACAAAATATTGTTTACGACTGGGCCACAGGGAAAATATACCAACAATTCCAGTTTGTCTTCAGTTTCAAATTCCGGGATTTAAACACCATTAACTGCAGAATAAATCTGAAGGAACTGATACTCGATCGGTATCCTTACTTTGGGAATATCTTGAGAGAGGTCTGGAAGAATCCAAAGGGATTGCTGTTTATATTTGATGGTTTGGATGAATTCAATGACACAATTGATTTTGCTGACAGTCCTAGAGATACAGACCTTCAGTCCACATGCACAGATCCTGAATTCAAGTGCAAGCTGTCTGACATTGTGTACAGTTTAATCCAGGGCAAGCTGCTCCCAGGGTGTTCAGTGCTGGTGACCACTCGCCCCACTGCGTTACATTTATTGGAAAAGGCGAATATCAGTGTCCGGGCTGAAATCCTGGGATTTGTTGGTGAGGAACGGAAGGAATATTTCATCAGACATTTTGAAGATCAGACGGTGGCGGAAGCTGTTTTCAATTATGTGAAGGAGAACGAGATCCTGTACACCATGAGCTACAACCCATCCTACTGCTGGATCCTCGCTCTGGCACTGGGCCCCTTCTTCACACAAAGAGTCAGGGACCCACAGCGAGTTCCCAAGACCATCACCCAACTGTACTCCTACTATATTTACAACATCCTGAAAAACCACGGCCGTGAGATTGAGAACCCCCGTGATGTGTTACTCAGGGTTGGTCAGATGGCCTTCAGAGGAGTGTCCGAGAGGAAGATTGTGTTTACAGATGGAGATTTGATCAAGTACAATCTGCAGCCTTCCCAATTCCTGTCTGGATTCCTGATGGAGCTTTTGGAGACAGAGGATTCTGCCCGGAGTGTGGTGTACACATTCCCACACCTCACCATCCAAGAGTTTGTAGCTGCAGTCGCACAATTCCTGAAACCACATCCCGGGGATATCCTTAAATTCCTCACTGAAGTCCACAGCACGACAGATGGGCGATTTGAGGTTTTTCTCCGTTTTGTTGCTGGTCTCTCCTCCCCAATGACAGCTCGGGGCCTGGAGGAGTTTCTGGGTCCATTTCCTCATCAAACAACCTGCCGGGTGATTGACTGGGTGAACGAGGAGATTAAACGCCAGAGTAGAAACACATGGAGTGAAGCTGGTAAAAGGAGCCTCCTGAACACATTGCACTACCTGTTTGAGTCTCAGAATCGTGGACTGGCTCAGGCCGCACTGGGATCTGTGGAAACACTTTCATTCAGTGAAATGACACTGACCCCGATTGACTGCGCGGTCCTGTCTCATGTCTTCGGACTGTGTGATACAATAAAACAGCTCGACCTGGAGATCTGCCACATTAAGTATGAGGGAATACAGCGGCTGGGACCCGGGTTGCATAAGTGCCAGGAGTTGAGGTAACTTGATTTATCTCTCACTCTGATCTGTGAAACTGTTCCATTGTGTTGTTTCAATGTAAAGGAATTTTGATAAATTTGTAGTAAATCAGATTGTGAAGAGTTGTGACAAATGCCCAGTGGATTGGTCTGTAATTCCCCAAGGACGGGAGGGTTCTGTGGTTCCTTGTGAAGGGATGTTGGAGACTTCATCAGATCAGTGAACAACGGCCATTGGTTGAATGGTAGTAAATCACAGGAATGGCCGTGTTTCTCGCTGCCTGTGACACGTCCATTGACAATGTTCCTTCTCACTGTTACTGACACCCAGACCGACACTGACTGCAGCAGGTGGGTCAGAGAGTCACACCCCCTTCCCGGTGAGGGACAAGAGACGGTTAGCAGACTGTCCCAGTGAGAAGGAAAGAAATACCATTGTGAGATTGTCCTCCCACTGCCCTTCCCCGTGTGTGACTTTGCTCACTTCCAGATACGCAAAGAGCGAGGGCACATCTCCTCTGGGCCTCTGTTCAGACCCAACACACACATACAAAAAATGTCTGCGTCCTCTCGTCTTGTAGGATTATAATTTACCCTTGGAATCCTCCTGTAGGACCTCTCATCCCAATCCCCCTTCCATTCTTTGGAATCTCGCCCCCATCCCCATTCCTCCCGTGGACTCTCTATTACTCTTTCCTCATCCTCCTGTGGGATGTCTTGTCCACACACCCCACCACCCTTCCTGTGAGATCTCTCTTCCTTATCCCCCTTCCTTTTGTGGGATCACTCTTCCCCATCCCTCTTCCTCCTGTGGGATCTCTCTTCCCCATCCCCCTTGCTCCTGTGAGATCGCTCTTCCCCATCCCCCTTCCTTCTATGGATTTCTCTTCCCTATCCCTTCCTGCTGTTGGAATTCTCTTCCCCATACCCTTTCCTCCTGTCGGATCTCTCTTTGGCATGCCCCATTGTCCTGTTGAATTTCTCTTCCCCGCCCCCCTTCCTCTTGTGAGATTTCTCTTCCCAATCCCACATCCTCCTGTGGGAACTCTCTTGCACATCCCTCTTCCTCCTGGCCGATCTCTTAACCCCTTCCCCCTTCATCCTGTTTAATCTCTCTCTATATCCCCCTTCTTCCTGTGGGATCTCTCTTCCCCATCCCCTTCCTCCTGTGGGATCTCTCTTCCCCATCCCCACCCGTCTTTTGCCTTTGTGAACTCTCCTCACCATAGAATCATAAAATCACAGAACACTACAGCAGAGAAAACAAGCCTTTTGGACCTTCTAGTCTGTACCAAAACCGTATTCCGCGAGTCCCATTGACCTGCACCCAGTCCATAACCCTCCAGACCTCTCCCATCCATGTATCTATCCAATTTATTCTTAAAGCTTAAGAGTGAGTCCACATTTTCCACATCAGATGGCAGCTCATTCCACACTCTCACCACCCTCTGTGAAGAATTTACCCCTAAACATTTCCCCTTTCACCCTGAAGCCGTCCTCCTGTAATTTATCTCTGCTAATCTATGTGGAAAGAGCCTATTCACATTTACCCTGTCTATACCCTCATAATTTTGTAAACCTCTATCAAATCTCCCCTCATTCTTCTATGCTCCAAGGAATAAAGTCCTAACCTGCTCAATCCTTCCTTGTAACTCAACTCCTGAAGACCCGGCAACATCCTAGTAAATCTTCTCTGCACTTGTTTAACCTTACTGATATCCTTCCTGTAGTTAGGTGATCAGAACTGCACACAATACTTCAAATTTGGCCTTACCAATGACTTATACAACCTCACCATAATATTCCAACTCCTAAACTCAATTTTGATTTATGAACGCCAGAATGCCAAAAGCCTTCTTTACAACCCTGTCCACCTGTGAAGCCACTTTCAGGGACTTATGTATCGGAACCCCCCAGATCCTTTTGTTCATCTGCACTCTTCAGTGCCCTACCATTTATCGTGAATGTTGTAGCTTGATTTGTCCTTCCAAAATGGAACACCTCACACTTGTCTGAATTAAATTCCATCTGCCATTTTCTGGCCCATTCTTCCAATTGGTCCACATCCGTCTGCAAGCTTTGAAAGCCTTCCTCGCTGTCCACAACGCTTCCAATCTTAGTGTCATCCACAAACCTGCTGATCCAATTTATCACATTATCATCTAGATCATTGATACAGACAACAAACAACAATAGTCCCAGCACAGATCCCTGAGACACACCACTAGTCACAGGCCTCCAGTCTGAGAAGCAATCATCTACTACCACTCTCTGTCTTCTCCCACACAGCCAATTTCGAATCCAGTTTACAACCTCTCCATGGATAGCAAGTGTCCGGACTTTTAGAACTAACGTCTTATGTGGGACCTTGTCAAAGCCCTTACAAAAGTCAATGTAGACAACATCCACAGCCTTTCCTTCATATGCATTCTTGGTAACCTCCTCGAAAAACTCTACAGGATTCATTAAACATGATCTACCATGAACAAAGCCATGCTGACTATCTTTAATCAGCCCTTGGCTGTCCAAATCCTTGTATGTCCGATCTCTCAGAACACCTTCTGATAATTTACCTACGACTGATGTCAGGCTCACTGGCCTGTAATTACCTGGTGAACTTTTGGAGCCTTTTTCAAACAACGGAACAACATGAGCTACCCTCCAATCCTCTGGCACCGCACCCGTGGCTAAGGACATTTTGAATATTTCTGCCAGGGGCCCTGCAATTTCTACACTAGTCTCTCTCAAGGTCCGAGAAAATATCATGTCAGGCCCGGGGATTTATCTACCTTTATTCACCGTAATGCAGCAAGCAGCTTCTCCTCTTTAATCTCTATATGTTCCATGACACTACTGGTTGTTTCCCTTAATTCCATATCCGCTATGCCAGGTTCCTGAGTAAACATTAATGCAAAGAACTGTTTAAGATCTCCCCCATCTCATGAGGCACCACACGTAGACGACCACTCTGATCTTCTAGGGGAGCAATTTTGTCCTTTACTATCCTTTCACACTTAATATACTTGTAGAAACCCTTCGGGTTTACCTTCACATGATCTGCCAACGCAACCTCATGTCTTCTTTTTTCCTTACTGATTTTTCTTCGTTAGTATTCCCTTACATTTTCTATACACTTCAAGTACCTCATTTGTTCCTTGTTTCCTATACCTGCTAATCACCTACTTAACCAGATCACCACTATCCCTTGAAAACCAAGGTTCCCTCTGCCTGTTAACTTTGCCTTTAATCCTGGCAGGAACATGCAAACTCTGCACTCTCAAAATTTCACTCTTGAAGGCGTTCCACTTACTGAACACATCCTTGCCAGAAAACAACTTATCCCAATCCACTCTTCCCAGATCCTCTCTCATTTCCATAAAATTGGCCCTTCTCGAATTCAGATACTTAACTGGTGGACCAGTCCTGTCCTTATCCATAATTATCTTGAAACTAATGACATTCTGGTCACTGGACCCAAAATATTTGCTTACACATATTTCTGTCAACTGACCTGTCTGGTTCCCTAATAGGAGATCAGGTACTGCACCCTCTATCTTTGGTACCTCAATATTTTGATTTTAAAAACTTTTCAGAATAATTGACAAACTCCATGCCATCTAACCCTTTCGCAGAGTGGGAGTCCCAGTCAATATGTGGAAAGTTAAAATCCCCCACGATTACAACTTTCTGTTTCTTACATTGGTCTGCTACCTCTCTACAGATTTGCTTCTCCGATTCTCTCTGCCTATTGGGTTGTCTATAATACAACCCTATTAGTGTGGTCACACCTTTCCCGTTCCTCAACTCCACCCATATGGCCTCTGTAGACGAGCCCTCCGGGCTGTCCCGTCTACGCACAGCTGTGATATTCCCCTGACTAGTAATGCCACTCCTCCCCCTTTCATCCCTCCCCCTCTATCACGTCTGAAACAACGTAACCTCAGAATATGAAGCTGCCAGTCCTTCCCCTCCTGCAACCAAGTCTCACTAATAGCAATAATGCAGTAATCCCATGTGCCAATCCACGACGTAAGCTCATCTGCCTTACTTACAGTACTCCTTGCATTGAAATAAATGCACCTGAGAACAATTCTGTCACGTACAAACCTTTGATATCTGTCTATACAAGCAGTCCTCGCATGACCCTTATCCTCCTCCACCTCACTATCTGCTCTAACACTCTGGTTCCCCTCCCCCTGCAACCTTGTTTAAAACCCCGGGAGCAGAACTTGCTAACCTACCGGCAAGGATGTTAGTCCCCTCTAGTTCAGGTGCAAACTGTCCAATTCAAACTGGTCCCAGCTCCCCTGGAAGAAAGCCCAATTGTCCAGAAACATGAACCCCTCCTCGTGCACCATCCCCTCAGCCATGTATTTAGCTGCATTATCTTCCTATTTCTAACCTCACTAGCACGTGGCACAGGTAGCAATCCAACTGTGAGATCTCGCTTTCCCATCCCCCTTTCGTCCACTGGCCTCTCTGTTCCCACACCCCTTCCTTCCAACTGTTGGATCTCTCCTGAGCATCCACCTTCATCCTGTGGGATCTCTCTTCCACATACATCTTCCATCTGTGGAATCTCTCTTCCCCATCAACCTCCTGCTTGGGATCTCTTTTCCCCATCCCCTTTCCTCCTGTGGGATCTCTCTTTCGCATCCCCATTCCTCCTGAGGTATCTCTCCTACGCATCCCCCATCCTCTCGTATGATCTCTCTTCCCCATCCCTCCTCTTCCTGTGGGATCTCTCTTCTGCACCCCCTTTGCTCCTGTGGCATCTCTTTTCCCATCCCCTTTCATCCTATGGGATCACTCTTCCCAATACATTCCTGCTGTTGGAACTCTCTTCCACATCCCCCTTCATGCTTTTGGTTCACTCGTCCATCTGACGTCCTGTGGTATCTCTCTTCCCCATCCCTTTAGCTCGGTTGGCTCTATTTCATTGTGTCCCATTGACATTTCTGCATTTCTGTCAGGAACACTTTTCTCTCCATCGGGGAATGGGACAGAATATCTGGAATTTACAGTGTCACACCGACAGACAATATTACTGACATCCGGTGAATCACCTGTAGCTGGACAGTGAGGGATATTGACAGTGATGGGAACTTCAATCAGTGATTTACTGAAGGGTTTAATGTTTCCTGAAATATCAGAGTGAGAGAAATTCCCTCAGACCCACGGTTTGAATCACTTTGTTCATCAATCTGTCTGTTTGTGTTTAGACTAGGTGGTAATAAACTGGGAGATTCAGGAGTGAAACTGGTGTCTGCGGCTCTGAGGAACCCGGAGTGTAAAATACAGAAACTGTGGTAAGTACCAGACTGTGGGAGATTGTGTTTACAGTCACTGGGTGTCTGACACTGAACATTAATGTGATCAGTAATTGTGTTACTGATAAACACTGGGGATTTGTACCGTCTCCTGTCTCTCTGTGTCCTTCATCCTCACTCTCTCCCATCTCCAGGCTGAGGGATGTTGGTCTCATGGACTCTGGTGCCGAGGATTTCGCCTCCGCTCTCAGTACAAACACATCACTGATGGAGCTGAACCTGGGTGGTAATCAACTGGGAGATTCAGGAGTGAAACTGGTGTCTGTGGCTCTGATGAACCCGGAGTGTAAAATACAGAAACTGTGGTAAGTACCAGGCTGTGGGAGATTGTGTTTACAGTCACTGGGTGTCTGACACTGAACATTAATGTGATCAGTAAATGTGTTACTGATAAACACTGGGGATTTGTACCGTCTCCTGTCTCTCTGTATCCTTCACCCACACTCTCTCTCATCTCCAGGCTGGAGTTTGTCGATCTCACAGATTCTGGTGCTGAAGATCTCGCCTCCGCTCTCAGTACAAACCCATCACTGAAGGAGCTGGACTTGGGATTCAACTTGCTGACAGACCGATCTGTCCCCGCTCTCCGCCGCCTCATACTGACCCTCCCGAATCTGGAGCAGATTGTGTGAGTGTTTGAGTCAATGTTCAATGTGATAAAATATTAGCAGATCCTCGGGTTTTCAGGTGATATTTGTCTGTGAGTGTTGTTGAAACATTAACCCCGGTCCCCTGTTACTGTCACTGTTGTGTAATCTGTTTATTTCATCTTTATTCTCCCATCTGTTTCAGGCTGTGGTGGAATCGGTTCAGTGAGACCGGGAGGAAGGAAGCGGGATCTCTGCGGAGAGTCAGACCCAGACTGAGAGTGTATCTGTGAACAGCTGGAAGTGTGAACATCACCACCCGGGGCTTAGGTACACTTTGGCCGATTCCCTGCCCTCTAACTCCCCCCTCCAATTTAACACCCGCCCTCCCCTTTAACTCCTGCCATTACCTTTAATGACTGCGCGCCGGGGTAATTCCCAACGGTTTTAACGGAACCAGCTCCAGTCTTGCGCTCGGTTACATCGGATGCGGTCCCGCAGTGACGTATTTCCGCCTGTTGTCCTGCAGCACAGCTTCCGCTGGATATGCAGGTTTGTGACTCCCTCTCGTGAGACCCCGGGGAATTACACAGACAGGAAGGGCCCAGGGGCAGGGGCTCAGTCTGGGACACCAGTGTCCCGGGGTGGGATTATCCCAGGAGAGAAACCTTTTGCTCCCTTTGCTGAAGACAGTGCATTCTGCAGCCTGGCCGATATAATGATGTTAAATTGACAAATCCCTCAGGAGTGACCCTGGATCTGTAGCGATCTCGGTCACTGTCCTGAAGTGTGATTTTATAAACATCGGTTCCCCGATGCAGAGTGACGGTGAGAAATGGGACTGATTATTCAAACTGTCACTCGTTGCCACTGGTCGGTTAATTGTGTGACTGTGAGTGAGTCAGGAGCAGCTTATTTATACCCGCACGTCAGCAGCTCACACATCGTTTAATTTACATTTGTCATGATCAAACCAATAAACCGCTGTAACTTCCTGTCCTGGTGCCGGACTCGAGTTTTATTTCTGCTGCCCCCCGCACCCTGTGCACCGCAACAGTGGGTCGGAGCTCATGCTGACACAGTAGCGTCTCAGCACCAGGCTGAGGGAGGTCAGACTAGCAGAGTCTGGTTGCCCTGGAACTCATCTCTACCCAGCCCCCTTCCTGGTTAACTCACCCCCGCCTGCCCCCCGCAGACAGATAAAATCAACTTGAGTCCACTGAGGTCCTGAGTATGAGAGGGATGTGGGATGGAATATTGGCGTCAGACACAGAGGTTTTCTCCCTCCTCACCATCCAATGACACACTCCTGGGGTCAGGCACAGAGTGTAGTTCCCTCTGCATCATCCTATTACACACTCACGAGGTCAGACACAAAGTGAAGATCCCTCCGCACTGTCCCATCACAAACTCCTGGAGTCAGACACGAAAAAAAGTGTGAGATATATCAACTGAGTTCTCGAGTTGAATCAGATTACAAAGGAGACTCTCACTGTGTTCACCTTGGAACTACAGCACAGGGAACCACACACACTCACACACACGATGAATATATGTAGAAGTGGGCACAGAGACGAGGAGTAATGCAGTGTTCACAGACTAGGAGAGGGTGGGAGGGTGCACAAACGGGCAGGGGAGTACAAATGGGAATCATAACCATAGCGGTTAACAATCACATTTGACCTCTCGGGTCATGAAGTCACCCAGGATGAAATTGAAGTTGAGGATAATTTTGCAAAACGTGACTCCACCCCTTCCCGTCCTCTCCCACGGTCCGCACTCCTCACAGGACCCTGTCCCTTCCTGTCCACTCACATGGACTGCGATCCCAATCAAATGCCAATCTTTCCCATTCGCTCCACCCATCCGCATTCCTAACGGGACGTACCCCTACCCAGTCGCTTGCATCGTCCAAACGCCCAACGGATCCCACCCCTTCCATTCACTCCCACCGTTTGCCTCCCAGTGGGCTCCGCCCTTTCCCATTAACTCCCACCGTTTGCCTGCCAACCGGATGACCCCTTCTCATTTACCCCCACCGTCTGCACTGTTTCCCATTCACTCCTACCGTCCGAAGGTTCCAACTGGATGCCACCCCTTCCCGTTCACTCCAAATGGGACCCAGCTCTTCCCTTTCACTCCCACCTTCCAGTTCATTTCCAACGGGTCTGTGAACCTGGTAATTGGCCGCGACGCCCAAATTCCGTGTTTGACAGAACTCAGGGCTGCGTTTAGGGAATTTCACGAAAACGCCGATGGTTCATTAGTTACAAGGAAAGTCGAGGGTCATGAGGATATTGACGACTTTGTACAAATGACGATGTTCTAAATTCTGGCAGAGACGGTGGATATGATCAGACTGAAGGAACTTCGGCATGCCTTCCTGAAAATGGCGGGGGTGGGGGTGGGGTGCGTGTGAGAGAGTTTTATGGTTTCCGTTTCCCCACACCGGGAGATTCATTGCGCCCGGTTCCCCGTGTTCACAGAGCACACAGGAAATTACACAGGGTACGGTTCCCGGTCTCCAAACCCCAAACTGGGAATTTTGCCAGAGACGGTTCCCGATCTCAGTCTCTACACCAAGAGTATTACCGCGCACGGTGTTGGGTCTCTGTATCGTCACCGGGAATATTACCACACGTTTCCTGGTGTCTGTATCCTCCTCTCTCCACGACACTCGGAGTGATGTCGCACAGGATCCGAGATAAGGATGTCGGATCGGTCTCTGTTGTTGGTGATATATTTATTATTTGTGATACACAGTCCGCGCAATCGAGTGGAGGGTGGTCGAGAGTGTCTGTCCTGCGAGGGTTTCCTGATTGAAAATGGTGAATAGGGAGGGAACGACAGAAGGATTTAGAATGGTCACTGGGGAGGGAGTGAAAGGTTGACTGAAAGTGGTCTGGGGGGGGAAGTGATGGGCTGAGTGACAATGGGCCCATGGAGCGATGGGCGGAATTAAGATGGCCATGGTCACCTTGTTTCTCAGGGCCGGCAGAGAAGGAGTGACACACTGACAAGACGGTGGGAGTGCCAGGCAGATGTAAAATGACCGACAGGGTGGGGATGACACGCTGAGTGAAAATTATCAACAGGGAGGGAGTTACTTTTGATAATTAAAAATAGGATTCTGGATTAAAGCCAGACTATAAATCATAACTAGGGAGAGAGTGACGCGCGGACATAACGCTGTCACCAGGGAGGGGGTGACTCGCACATTGAAAATAATCAGCAGGGAGGGAGGGATACTCTGAGAGAAAATGGACACCAGGAGTTGACAAATTAGAGGGAGTGGCGGCCCGACCTGAAGTAGTCCCTGAGTCCTTGGTTACAATGGCCGACGGGGAGAGAGTGATGGACAGACTTCAAATGACCAACAGGAGGGAGAGACGCACCGGGTAAAATGGCCGAAATGGAGAGAGTGGCGCATTGGGAAGAGAGAAGGGGTAATGGGTCGATGTAAAATGATCTAATGGGACAGAATGACGAACTGACATAAAATAGCCGCCGCTTCACTTAAACTGTCTGACGGGGCAGTTTAGGGTTTGTGATACCTTGTTTAACATGAGCGCCAGGAAGGCAGGGGCTGACACTCCGATTGAAAACGGCTGTCACCATCGTTTATTCTGTTGAGACAAAGGCAGAGACCCCGTTCCGGAAGGTTGAAACGGAACCAAGGAGGAAGCGACGCCTTGGTTAAAGTGAGCGGCAGAGAAGGAGTGAAGGACACGTTGACCTCAAATGGCCGACGCTTCACTTGAAATGGCCGCTGGGGAGGGAGTGGCGGCTTTGGTAGAAGTGAGCACGAGGGTCGCGCTGATTTAAAATGGGCGAATGCTTGGTTGATGTGGCCGCCAGGGATGGAGTGAGACACTGACTTACAATGGCCACTGTCACACTCAGAATCTATGGCGAAGGAACATGGATGCAATCCCGGGATCGCGTGTATTATTGATTGTAATAACAGTATTTTAATTTGTGTTTTCTATCGTCTTGGGTATTGTATATATGTTTTAATTCTAATGATTTTGTCATTGAATAAACATGTATATATCTCAGATATTCACACATACACATATACATGAGGGTTTTGGGGAGGAGGGGTGAGGGGTTTGGGAGGAAGAGGAGTGACGGGACGAGGAGTGGACTGATGAGACGGTGAGCGTGGCGAAGGCACTGACTCAATAGGGGACGGAGAGGGGAGGGGCGAAAGTTTCTGTCACAAACTGGAGGCCGACATGGAGAAGGTAAAGCCGGTGTAAGGAGGAGTGAAACGACAGGAAGAGAATGGGAATGATGGGACAGGGAGGGAGGGAAAGTGATGGGACGTGGAGGGAGGGGAACATGGGATGGGAAGGGAGGGGATGTAATGGGAAGGGAGGGAGTGTCTGATGTGGTGACCAGTGCTGTCATGTTTGCTGTTGTGTGCTGGGGCAGCAGGCTGAGGGTAGCAGGCACTAACAGAATCAACAAACTCATTCGTAAGACCAGTGATGTTGTGGGGGGTTGAAGTGGACTCTCTGAGGTTGGTGTCTGAAAAGAGGATGCTGTCTGAGTTGCATGCCATCTTGGACAATGTTTCCCATCCACTCCATCATGTACTGGTTGGGCACAGGAGTACATTCAGCCAGAGACTCATTCCACCGAGATGCAACACTGAGCGTCACAGGAAGTCATTCCTGCCTGTGGCCATCAAACTTTACAACTCCTCCCTCGGAATGTCAGATACCCTGAGCCAATAGGCTGGTCCTGGACTTATTTCCACTTGGAATAATTTACTTATTATTATTTAATTATGGTTTTATTTTGCTATATTTCTACACTACTCTTGGTTGGTGTGACTGTAACGAAACGCAATTTCCCTCGGGATCAATAAAGTTTGTCTGTCTGTCTTTAGCAGCCGGAGCTGAGAGCAAAAGGAAAAGAAAACGTGCAGCAGCAGTAATATCATTGATAAACATTTACCCGTTTAAAAGCAGGATATAAAATTGTAACATCATGCATCCCACAGCTCCTCGATACTCACTGAGATAATCACAATATACTTACAGAAGAGCAGAAAGTATGCCGTGAGGGTGTGAAAATATGTAAAGATAACTGATAATAGATTCTGAAATTCTAAATCAAGCCCAAATGAATGTGAAAGCTTTAATGTTGTTATGTTGACTACCAAAAACTATTTAATTCTGCCCCACACTGGAGACACATGTCATTTGGACTGGATAACCGCAGAACATTAAACACAATGAAGCGAGTAGAGCACAATAGAACACAATAGAGCGAGTAGAGCAGCAATGTCCGATACACCTGATGGATGGAAATGAAACAGATAAATACCTGGGATATCAAAATGCAAACGAATTGGATCATAGTGTGACAAATGGAAATAAATCATTTCAGGGCTTAAGAAAATGCGCCAGAAAGAGCTCAATAGTGAAAATATAACAAAGGCAACACACAGGTTTGCTGCAAATACATTATGTTTGTTTTTCGAAACAGATCTGGAAAACTGATAAAGAAAAATAACAATTGAGATAAAATTTTTAGAAAACACTACATACACTTGAGCGCAGTTACCTCGTATAGAGACGGAAGAGGAATAACAGACGTAATAAGTTCACGCACTAGTCAGCTGAAACTTCGAGAGATGACGTTTCATCAAGGAAGAGAGGATTTAGCGATCAACGCGAGCATGTGGAATTCTGATATGGACACCGCACCATTAAACTTAAATAAAAGTACAATATAGAAAAAAATGACAAAATTATCACTTTGGAAGAAAGAGTTAACCAATGGAAGAACATGACCCTCTGTGGAAGACATCCCCACGATCTGAACAGAGTCGATGTCGATAAGGAAACGTCGAAGGTTTGGCTCAGAGTTGGAGTCCTTTTCCCAGGAACGGGGCAACACAAGGTGGTGAACTCTGAACCAATATAAAATACAAAAGAACAACAAATTCAAGCCGACAATGTCACGAGAAAGCAGAAACTATCGACCGCAGCACAGGATCCTGCAGCAGATTAGCTCAGTTTGATTACTGATACAGGTGAAATCAGGTGGCAAGCGTCATTCACCAAGTTCTCGCTTTAAAATGCCAACTCATAAAAGGTGTTTACATTTGTATCAGTGGAATCCTGATCCAGTCTGAGAGTCGGAGTCGTACAATTACATTAAAACCGGTCCATTATTACAGACAGGGCCGATACATGAAGCCCGTCCGGATACAGAAGCGACAACAACTTTTAACTATTCCACACACACACACACACACAACTTCCATAAATCAACATTAGAAAACACCTTTAATGTGCTGACTTAAAATAGAAAATTGAAATGCTATTGAAAATGATCGGGGTATGAAATCATAAGACAAAACTGCGGGGTGAATTCTATCATGTTATCATCACTTGTCCCGAAGGGTTCCTTTACCTTAAGTTCCACAAACAACTTCCGTTCATTGCACAACACCGAATCGAGAACAGCTGATCCCGCAGTGGGCTCAACCAGAGCTGTTCCAAAAGCCATCTCGGAGGTTTTCCTTGGGATCTCGCAGCAACCTGGTCTTCCCAGTCTACGTGTATATTTAAATTCCCCGTATTATTGAAACATTGTCTGCTTAGCATGTAATTTCTATCTCCCATTGGAATTTGCAAACTAGATCTTTATTATTGTTTGGAGGTCTGTATATTACTCCCATCAGGGTCTTTTTTACCGTTGCAGTCTGTTACTCCACCTACAACGATTCAATAACTTTCGACACTATGTCACCTATTTCTGATAATATGATTGCATTTTTTTTTACCAACAGATATACAACAACTGATCCGCCTATCTGTTTATCCTTAAAATACAACGTGAATCCTTGGACGTTAAGTTCCCAGCTAAAATCTACTTTCCGCCACAATTCAGTGATACCCACAACTTCTTACACGCCAGTTTGTAACTTGTTACAATTTCATCAACCTTATTCCATATACTGCGCGCTTTGAAGTATAACACCTTTCGTCCTGCGTTCACCGTGTTCAATTTTGTCACATTTAACATTGCAGTATCCTGTTGACTGCATTTTTGTTCTATTATGAGCTTCTCTTCACTCAGAGTCTGACTACACACTGGCACTGTTTCTGAACCAACTCCCTCATCCTCAGCACGATCACTCCAGTTCCAGTCCACCGCCGGATTAGTTTAGACCCTCCCGAACAGACATTGTCTAGTATACATTGTTCCAATAGTATTATTCTCGACTGGTCTCATCCTATCCATCTCTTCTCAAAATCAAATAAAGGTTCAAAGGTTGGACTTCTAATTTTCTCCAAGCTAAGACACAGCATCACTTGAGAAAAACCATTGTGACAAAGTAGGAGCTGAAATATCCTTCCATTTCAACAAGATGGCCCTCCTAGCTATCAATGTAACAATCGCAATAACATGTTGTTCAGACACAGAAATACCATGGATATTTTGAGGAATTATTCCAAAAAGCACAGTCAATTTATTAGGCTGTAAATTGATTATGTGTTTTAGAAATTGTCGATAAAACTGACTTGCAACACTGTTTTAATATAGACCCTGACCAGAACATATCTGTCAGTGTAGCTATCTCAGATTTACACCTATCACAATACTTATCAACATTGGGAAATAATTTAGAAAGTCTCTCCTTCGTCAAATGGTAACGATGTACAATTTTAAATTGAATCAGTGAATGACTAGCACAGATCGAAGAGATAACCAGCTTCAGAATCCGTGTCCAATCCTCCCATATAACAGTCAAATTGAGTTATTTCTCGCTATCCAGTTTAATCTTAAGGACGCTTATCCCATTGTAATAATAAATAATAAATTCTTCTAATAGAACCTTTCATCAAGGGGTTCATTTCATAATAGTATCTAACAAGTCAGCCTCCAATATCTAAGTAAAATTACTTAAATATGTTTGTAAAAATGTTTACAATGAAGATATTCTATGAAGTGTGAATATGAGAGAGAATAATTATCGACTAATTGTTCAAAAGACATCAATCTGCCTTATTTAAACAAATCCAAAAAAAGAATTAATACTTTTATTTTTCCAAAGTAAAAAAATTGGACCACTCCAAGAATGTTTTAAAAAGTAATTACGATAAATTACACTAAGAAGTTTAAAATTTTTAATCTTAAAAATTGTGGAACTGGATCCAAATCTGTAGAGAGTGCTTAACCACAGGATATACGTTTAAATTGGCAACTTTAGCTAATTGTTTAGGTAGAGCAACTCCTAATAACGAAGTTAAATAAAACTATTTCACAGCACTCAGTTCCAGGTCTACCCAAATTGGTCGATCATTCCTATAACCCCCATATAACCAAAAGGACATATACCGCAAATTAACAGCCCAATAATACATCCTTAGATTAGGCAAAGCGAGACCTCCGTCCTTTTTCAACTTTTGCAAATGGCATTGACCAATTCTTCGTCTTTTATTATCCCAAATAAAAGATAGAATAATAAAATCAATCCAATCAAAAAACTTATTAGTCAAAAAACAGGAATATTCTGAAATAAATATAATTTCGGTAAAATCATCATTTTAACTACATGAATACGACCAATAGGTGAAAATGTAACTGGGCTCCATCTACTAAATGCGTACTTTATAAAGTCCACTACAGGAGGAAAATTGGCTTTATAAATATCCTTATATTTTTTTGTAATTATAACACCTAAGTATCTGAAACAATCCGTAACTTTAAAAGGAATATTATCATATATACAGATTCATTTTAAAGAAATAATTCACTTTTACTAAAATTTATTTTATATCCTGAAAAGTCTCCAAATTTGACAAATAATTTTAGCAAAGCAGGAATAGATTTTTCAGGTTTCGATATATATATATATCAATAAATCATCAGCGTAAAGACAGATTTTGTGCATGGTCTCATTCACAAAAATCCCATGAGTATTTTCGGCTTCACGAAGACCAATAGCAAAGGGTTCTAATACTAAGTTAAATATCAATGGACTTAATGGACAACCTTGTCTTGTACCCCGTGATAGCTGAAAAAAAAGGAGACTTACAGTTATTAGTGACAACAATAGCAATAGGAGCTTTATATATTATTTTAATCCAATTGTTAAAAGTAATACCTAAACCAAATTTTTCTAAAACATTCAAATATTTCCATTCGACTCGATCAAATGCATTTTCAGCATTCAAAGATATAACGCAATTTGGGGTTTTAGAAGAAGGCGAATATATAATGTTAAATAATCTCCGAACATTTGAGAAAGAATAACGACACTTTATAAAGCCTGCTTGATCTTTAAAAATGATTTTACCCCTACACTCTCCAACCGATTGGCCATTATCTTTGAGAGAATCTTAGCATCAACAATCAATAATGAAATAGGTCTGTATGAGGCACAATCAGTAGGATCGTTTTCCTTTTTGATAATTAAAGAAATAGAAGTTTCATAAAAATTAGAGGGTAAATCACTTCACAAAAGATTCTTTAAACATTTCCAACATATATGGAGGAAGCTATTTTCCAATTTTTTAATAAAATCCTACAGGATAAGCACCAAGTCCCGGAGCGTTACCAGATTGCATCGAAAAAATAGCTTTATGAATTTCGGATTCAGTAATTTGGGCATCAAGAGTTTTTTGATCCTTAGCGGAAATTTAGGGAAAAGCAATCTTTCGTAAAAAAAAGCATTAATTTCAGAAGTGTCTACAGGACGTTGAGATTTATAAAGTTCAATATAAAAAATTTGAAAAATATTAATTTCTTCATAATCCCGAGCCAGGTTACCATCCTTTCTACGAATTTTCAAAATTGCCTAAATGCGCCTTGATTTTAAATGAGATGCAAGTAGTTTATTATTTTTATCTCCAAACATACAAAATTGGCTCTTTAAACTTCAATTGTATGAATTAATAACAGGTTATGTTGTGATTGAAGTTCCACCTTTTTTTAAAAATAAGTCAATATTAGGGGAAGTCGCATAGATATTATTTAAATCTTTAATTTGTTTTGAAATTATATTTACTTCTGCTTTAGTTTGTTTTCTAAGTTTAGTTGATAAGAAATAATCTGACCACGTAAAAATGCTTTGAATGTATCCCATTAAATTAATTTAGACATACCTCCTATATCATTAAAACGTAAAAATATTCATATCCAAATTCATATTCATAATATTATCTAACAAGTCAGGCTCTAATATGTAAGGAAAATTACTTAAATATTTTTGTAAAAATGTCTAACTTGAAGATATTCTAAAAAGTGTGAATATGATAGAGAGTACTTATCGACTAATTGTTCAAAAGGCATCAATCTGCTTTCTTTAAGTAAATCCAAAAAAGAATTAATAACATTATTTTCCCAAAATAAAAAAAGGATCACTCCGAGAAGTTTTAAAAAAGTAATTACCATAAATTATACTACAAATTATAATTTTTAGTTTGGCTTTCGATAAAACTGATAAAGTCAGAGTTTTGCAATAAAGTCTGAGACACGTGCCATGGTGGACGGCCAAAAATGAGATCGTCAAATTTAAAGGACAAACTCAAAGGCGCATGATCAGATATAACAATAGCGTCATATTCAGAGTTTTTAATATTAGGCAAAGGACAGGGATCAACTATAATATAACCAATCCTCGAATATTTTTATCAACATGTGAAAAAAAAAGAATATTCTCTGTTATCAGGGTGTAAATGCCTCCATAATTTGATCAACCCAAAATCGGTCAAAAAGGAGTTAATAACTGATGCGGAACGATTTGGAAGTCGTTGATTACTTGAGCTCTTAACAACCACAGGATTTAAAGAACTGTTAAATTCCCCACCCATTATCAACATATACTCATTTAAATCCTGCAGTAAAGCAATTAAAAAAAAAGTATTGTCTAAATTAGGACCATACAGATGAACCAAAACAACCTTTCTACTACAAATCACTCCTTTAACAATTAAAAATCTTCCATTAGAATCTGACTCAATATCCTCGAGTAAATATATTAGATTTAATAAAGATAGAGAAGCCCTTAGTTTTGCTATGAGAATTAGCATGGAGCTGTATCCATTCCACCAGCGAAAAAAACTATTTTGATCTCCCGCGTTGATATGCGTCTCCTGAGCAAAAATGATATCACGTTGGAATCGATTAATAATTTAAAATATCTTTTTTCGTTTAATAGGATGATTCAAACCACGTACATTCCAACTTTAATTTTTAATCGTAATCTTTAATTACGTTAATCCGTTTAACTACTAATTTTATTCCAATTTACTTTATACATGCGCAGAAGACATACCAATACAGGATATAGAAAATACGCATGCTCCGGAACCACCCAATGGGAAAAAACTCCTAACTCTAAATCCACCCACCCTCCCAAAATCCCGAAAAAAAGGCAAACGAACTGAGATAGATGCGAAGCCATGGGTCGCTCTGTTGGTCTCGTCTCTCCCTCCCCCCAGCTAGTACACACACACACAAAAAAAATAAAACGACCTGGCAAGAAAGAGAGTAACGTCTGGACAAAGGACAGTGTTTACATTCCATCATGTATTAAGCGGAAAAAGAACCACAATAATATAATTTCTTAGAGAGAAGAACAGCGAAACATAAGCTAAACAGAGAAGTTCAGCTTTAAATCCCTAAGAAAAATTTAAATTCGGTTATAGGGCACCATATTAAAACAGATAAAAAATTAAAAAAGATTAATAGTATATTTAAACGAACTAAATTTACGAAAATATTAAGCAGTAATATCAGAGTAATTAAATCCTCCCTAATATATATGATTTAGTTACTATGATATTATTAATAATTATGATATTAAGATATTACTGTGTTTTTATATATATATAAGAAACCCTATTGGTAAGAAAAAAAAACTACCAACTAGTAATTTAAGAAACAACAAAAAAAACCAACAAACCAAATATTAGATAAAAGGAACTTATCCTCTTTTCTCAGTCAAATATATAATTAAACTTTTACACAGTCAAACTTGAACCGTAAATCTTCTTTCCAAAAAAAATCCAATAGAATGTAATGATGAGCAAGTTTTCTTTTCTTCTTTTATTAATCTGTCAATGAAATATCCAAATAGCCTTCATATATCTTCTTTTCATAGTGTGAGTAATATACAGATAATCAAACAGCTTTTCAGATAGTTCATTCAGTAGTAACGTCAGTGGTGGTGACAGGTATAACCTGGACAAAATCCAGCTCGACTTTTGGGTCAAAGAAAGTACAAGGGGAAGAATTAGCAGGAAAAACTTTCATTCTTGTCGGGTAACTCAAAGAGGGAAATCATTTCTTATCATATGCTTGTTTCATTACCAAAGCAAATCTTGCTCTTTGTTCCATTACTTCTTTTGGATAATCTTCGTAAAAACGGAGCTCAGACTCACTGAATCTGAAAACTCTGTTTTCTTGCCTGTCGCATTATTTGATTTTAATTTTAAACTGATGAAAACAAACCAAAATAAACCTTGGTCTGGTTGAGTCTTTAAATTTCGAAGAGGACAGCCTGCGTGCTCTTTCTATATCAGGCGGCTGTGATGAAATAGTCGGAAATAGATCATGAAAGAGCTTACCAAAGTAAACCATTAAGTCTCCATTTTCAGCTCCTTCTTGCAATCCATTGATTCGTATGTTGTTTCGGCGAGACCCAGTTTCCAGATCAATAATCCTATTAACGATATTTTTCCAAACGGGTTGTAGTTTCAGACAGATTTTGCGTAGTTGACTTCAATTCCTCTTCATGTTTAGTAACTTGAGTTTCCACATCTTTAAGTTTTTCCCAGAAATAACTTCATTTTATTATTATCCTTTTCCAGTTGATCTTTAATTGCCTTATTCTGATCTCGAATTGAATTCCGTGTCCGAACGATATCTTCAGCCCATGCTGGCATTTCATCAGATCTTTCCTTCGGCATCTTTCCTTTTCCATTACTTTTGTCAGCAGGTTCATGCGGACTCTTTCCACTTCTCGTAGAAACAGAATATTACTCCCCTTCAAGAATCAGCAATTAAAAAAAAAAATAATTCAAAATGTAAGCTGGGGGGGGGGGGGGGTGGGGAGGGAAAGAAAACTAAGAGCAGCGCAGAATTGCTGTTACTCCATCAACAGACAGAGGCGGTCTCCCTGAACACGATATTCCAAGTGTGGGCTAAATAATGTTTTATAGAACTGGAACATTTTCTCACAACTTTTGTGATCGGTTCCCCGCTAATGAAGGCCAGCCCGTCTTCTTAACACTCCTCCCAATTCGTTCATAGTTCAGAGTACCTTTATTATCAAAGTGTGAACACAGCATACACATTTGAGATTTGTCGTTTTACACGCAGCTAAATGCAAAGAAACACCGTCGAACCAGTTTAAAGAAAAATCACACACACAGTACAAGACCATTAAACTTGCGTAAGAACAAGCCGCACAAACAACAAACAGCTGACAGATAACACACAGAATATCAGACATCAAATCGTAGAGACCCCGAAAGTGAATCTGCATCCACGACCCACCGAGGTGTGTGAAGCCGCCAACGCCACCGACTCGGTCAGTTCAACTGTATTTGCACTACTCTGGCAGAGAGAATTCCGAGCCGAAGCGCCTCGATTAAATAACGAAATAGCAAAGCACGATCAATGCTGAGGACATTAAACATTACAGTGTCGCATAAAGTGAGTCCACAGCCACGAACCGCCAAAGCGAGCAAACCTTGCAGTATGGGACCCAGAACTCCTTCACATTCCTCCGGTAGCAGCACCGAGAGTGAGTGTGGTCAAGCGCCTGCAGACGGCACTGAGCATGCGTTCGTTTGACGCTCTCATGCTCGCCGAATTTAATCTTATTTGGCACTTTATTTGGAGCAAGATAATGGGATCGGCCAAGGGTTAGTGACCCGCTATTAGGAATTGACCTACTGTATCCTGGCAACGTCGATGTATCTGTACTCCACACCGAAACCACCACGAGTTCACAGAATCACGAGGTTTTTCAGTCGGCCCAAAAAGGCAATCCTAAAAGGGAAACTGCTGTCTACAATCGATCGAGTTCAGAAGAAGAAAAAGGCTATTTGGAAAAAAGAAGAAGAGAATCCTATATTTCTGTACTGGCGCTGACGGCCACTGTATCCACCTTGCTGAACTGGGCAGAAACTTTGAGAGATCTCTGGACGTGGTGCCCAAGGTCCCTCTATCCATCCACAGTGCTGAGATACAAACACTGTATTCTGCTTCCAATTTCCACCTCCAGGAGTGAATCACTTTACACTTTTTCAGGGTGAACTGCATGTGGCATCGCAATTCTCCGTCCTGTCCATGCTCCAGTGTAGCCGACAACGATCTTCTGCATACAGGCAGAATTAGGCCCGTCGAGTCCTCCTCAATTCGATCATGGCTGAACCCTTTTTTCCTCCTCTTCAACCCCAGTTCCTGGACTCCTCCACGTAACCTTTGTGTGGTGTTCAATTAAGATCTTATCATTCTCTGCCTAAAAAGACCATATGACCTTTGACTCCACAGTTGTATGTGGCAACAAATTCCACCAATCCACCACCCCTTTGGGTAAAGAAAAATCTATCCTGGGGCTGAGACGATCTTTTCTAAGACAAAGGGCCTAAAACAGATCGCAATACTCAAGGTGAGGCTTCACAAGTGTTTTATAAAGTCTCAGCATCACATCTTTGTTCTTAACACCTCACTACCAAACCCACTCACCGACCCCACCCACAAATGCATGCGCTAAAACCCTCAAAGCGGATAGCCAGTAATTTGATTTGACCTTTGTAATGAACAGAGACGGAGGGATCGGGGGTTCGCTATATGTGGAGAGTGGCAGTACACAGGTGACAGGAACGCGGCAATCACCGTCACAGCGAAAGTTGCCGAGGTACCCAGGCCTTAATCGTTTGTCGAAATCCTTGTGGTTGGAGATATGTATTGATTCACCCAAAGAGCCCTTGGCAATCAGTTGACAACGCCTCCTACGCAAAAGCTACTCCCTTTGAGGTACCCAATATCGTGCACACACCCAGCATGCTCCGCTGCAGGCATCTTCGACTCCGACTGTACAGATTTTAATCACCCAGAACCCAGTTTTGTGCAATGTTTGATTGTTCTCAATTTTCAGTTTATCTCTGCCCTGTGACCAACGTATCAGAAAGACAGTAATTCCCTTATTCATTTTCATGCTTCCCCAGTGAATTTAGTGGCGATTCCGATCTTTTCCCGGGGAAAGTGCGGCTTCTCCACCTGCACCACTCGCTACCTGGTGGCCATGGCAGCGGCGGATCTACTGACCATCATCTTTGATGTCCCACTGTGGCAGATCAGTTATTATTACTTCCCCGGGACTTTCCTGGACATCACCCCCGTATGCAGTGTGATTACTGGCCTGAAAGCTGCAGCCACTGACTGCTCTGTCTGGTTAACTGTCACTTATGTTATCGTGTAGTGACTTTGGGTTGATACCAGCTGTATATATTACTATTGAGACTATTCGTGTACCATACCCTTTCAATGCTCTCTCTCAAGTTCGCATGTTTCCAGTGTTTTTCACTTGTTGCTTTCTGTGTCAGTTCGGAATGGCCTTACCTACTAATTAAATTGTTTTTGCCCGTTTCTCCTGTGATATTATATCCAGACTGACATTATGTATTGCCCTATCCCCAAAAGTGAATCAGTGGTCGTCTTCCCCGAGTTTCACTTTAAAGCGAGATTTTGTTAAATGACGCTTGCCACTTGATTCTGTCCGTGTAAATTACCCGATTGAATTTAACTTCTGCAGTATTCTGCAATCTGTTGGATTGCTTCCGGTTTCTCTTGGCATTTTCTGCTTTTATCGTTTTGAATGTGTGGGTCTTCAATTGTGTATTTTTGCTTATTTTTGTGTGTGAACCACCTGGTCCTATATTTCTAGAAGGAACTATTCTGAAGGTTTACTGTGAGAGGGACAAAGGGAATGGAAATCCCCCAACAGCCTCTCTCAATGCGTACAGCTCCCGCAACATCTTCTTCGCTCCTCTACCAACAGTAACTCAGATTTTCTGACTCCTGCTTCCTCCCCACCACTCACAATTCTTTCACTCCACAGTGCATCCTCCTCTTTCGGTCTTACTCTTCCAGTTTTTTACTCTCTCCTCCATTTCTTCGCTTTTGCCTCCTCACCCTAATACTCCCTTTTCCTCTTCCTCACCTGCCTCTCGAACTGTACTCATCTCCACTTTCTCTCACTTCTTTTCTCCCCTTTCCGTCTACAACCAACCACACCTCCCACCTCAGCTCCTTCTCTGACCGTCACTGAATCTCTCTTCCCGTGCACAAAACTCCCCGTCCCTTTCAATGGCGATGTTGTCAGAGATACAATTGTCTGCAAGATAGACAGGCTCAGTCTTGGGTTTGGAGATTGGAATTTTCAGGCATTCAGGGCTGGCAGAACCACAGAGAGAAAAAGACGGGAAGGAGGAGAAAGAGAAAGAGCGCGCCAAGGAAGAGAAAGAGACTGACTGGGGTCGGGAGGAGTGACTGCATGAGAGGTGGGAGGAGGGTTTGGGGAGAAACGGGGCGGGGTCTAGAAAGAGAGAGAGGAGAGAATGGCGAGCAATGTGATTGGCATGGCGGAAAAATACTCGCGGAGCGAGAGACGGAGAGAGGGAAACGGGGCAGAGAGAGGTGGGGAGGAGCTTGGTAGAGGAAAGAGAGAGTGGATTGGGTAGGGGTGGGTGACGCGGGAGAGAGGTAGCCCGCGAGATTGTGATAGAAACGACGGGGAGAAGCAGGGGAGAGATGGGGAATTGCGAGAGAGATTGGAGGGGAGTAGACTCAGGGGTTAGAAAGACTGAGAAGGATTGTGTGCAGAGAGCGTGTAGGAAGAGACAAAAAGAAAGGAAGGAAGGAAGGGACGGAGGGTGGGGCAGCCGGAAGGGTGGGTTAGAGAGTTCAAAGTGAGTAAATATGGACGGAAATTGAACGCATGTAGAAGGGGTGAGGGAGATTGCTGGCAGTGAGAGACAGACAATGCAGACAGCGTGAGGATAAAAGAAACGTCTGGGGAAATTGTTGGGTGATGGAGAGACAGAGGGACAAAGGGAGGCTAGGAAGCTGGGGAGGGAGAAGCTGAACCAGGTAGAGCAGACCAACAGAAAGAGAGACTTGGAGCAATGAGGGAAATGGGGAGGGAGACAGCAACAGTGGGTGAGGGGGGACTGAGGTAGGGACACAGTCGGGGGCGCTAACGAAGAGATAGGGGAGAGAAGGGAGGGAGTCCTAAGGGAGATAGAGACGGGATGAGAAAATCGGAGGGGAGGGACGGAGGAAGAGAAGACGGGAATAGGGAGACGGAGGCTAGAAATAGACAAGGGAGGAGGATACACAGACGGGAATGGACTGGGAGGGAGAGAGTGTCTGGCGCAGAGAGAGAGGGAGAGACCGTAGGAAGAAGGAGACTGGGGAGAATGAGACTGGCGTGCTGAACAGGGAGATTGGGGGTGGGAGGAGAGAAAGACCGAGCGGGTGAGAGAAAGGGGAAACTTTGATTGGAAGATAGATTGGAGTGAGGAGTGATATTGGGATGGGGAGAGAGATCTGAGTGGAGAGGGGTTGTAACGTTCTCCTTCGCGTGTCACGAACGCCGAATTTAACGTCGAGATAAACCACAGTTAATAAGAACCAGATCGCAGCAAGATTAACCATTTACTGTTCACTCTTCACATTAACATATGGTGAAACCTGTTGATAAAACAATACAAGATTGATACAGTATTTGTTCCTTCCTTAATATCACATTTCAAGTGTAAATACTTGCAAAGGTGACTATAACTACATTACACTAAGGTGCAGTATACAGGAAGAGTTTACCTGCTCCATTGATTACTTAAAATACACTTCCATGCAAACTATCCGCGACTCTTTAACTAACGAAAGCATAAACATTATCGACCGTCGTTACTTCTAACAGGATCGGCATTAACATCTTAGTTCAACATATCGATTATCTATTAACACAGCGTTGCTCTCACTGTGATTTCTCATGCCTGCAAAACAACTTCTGCTCAGGTGTGCCTCGTGGTGAGCCCCCACCCTCGCGCTAATTTCAAACTGGTACTTTCCCACAAGACGCGGCGAAACCGGATGTGACGTCATCGCATGCCGATATATTTTACATGCAATGAATATACTTTAAACACTTCTAATTCTAACTAGAAAATACTATTGAATGAATTACTAAGCGAAAATATTATAAACTAAATAACTGTCGTAAAGACAGCACACTCCCCGCTTGACCTTCGTAAGGTCACAATGAGCAGAGTACAAACTTAGTCTCTTAATCAGACATTGGGTAGAAGTAGAATAACTTCTGTAACTGGCCTTTGGTAAATTTTCACATCGCCTTGGTCGGTAGTCTTCAATTCGATCTTCCTGACATGTCCATCCTCGCTAGGGAATGTAGCAGTGATTCTGGCCATTGGCCAGCTGTTGCGGGTGGCTTGCTTGTCCCTGAGCAGGACTAAGTCTCCAACTTGAAGATTCCTGCGGGGTTCTGTCCACTTTCGTCTCTGTTGCAACAAAGGTAGATATTCCTGTCTCCAGCGGGACCAGAACTGATTTGCCAGAGCCTGGACTTGTCTCCATTGCTTTGTGTACAAATCCTTGTCTGAGAAGTCTCCTGGTGGAGGAGGTGCTCCTGCCTTCTGCGTAAGGAGCGTTGATGGCGAAAGTATAAAGGGGTTTTCTGGGTCAGAAGACAGAGGTAGGAATGATTGTGCGTTTATAATGGCTGTGACCTCTGCCATTAGGGTGCACAGTACCTCGTGGGCCAATCGGGTGCGTTGCTGCATCTCAGGTTTCCTTTTCCGGGTTTTCCGTAAGGACGTGAACCGTTTGACTGCCTGCTCTTTGTTATCTGGTGAGCGCTGGCGTGGTTCTCTGAAAGGCAACGGGGCAACCCCATTATTTGCTTCATCTCTGAAGACCTTGGTGTCTTTGGGTTTTAAAGAAATGGTATCTTGAGCTGATTGTGCAAGTTTGTTTCCGTGCTCGGTTTGAACGAAAACTGACTGACCTAGCGTCTCATTGGTTACTTTACGCTTGGTAATGTCTTGTTGTGCTTCTTTAGGGTACACCTCAGTGAGGCAGATCTTGGAACAAGAACGGCTTGACTGAGTTTGACCGCAAACTTCTGTACAGTTCGAGCTGACAATTGTTGTCCTGGAGTGAACCTCTCCCTCCCCGCCGTCCTGTTGTGGGGGTGAAGGAGCGTTGTCGGTTCTTTCATTCTTGACTTCATCACGGAGCCGTGAGGGTAAATTTCCTTCCTCGTATGGATGTGATGCAATCGTGACTCTCTGAGGTTCCTCGTAGCTGGGGAAGTTATCGAATACGTATGGAGAGGGGAGACGAGCCTGCCAGTCTGTTTGATATTGTACATAGTCGCTTGTGCGTTCCAGTCTGGTCCTTTCTAAAGCAGATCTTGCTTCGGTCAGATCACGCGACCCTTCAGCTTCTTCTATGTACTCTGCTTCCGCCATGGCAGCTTCTCCTTCTCTTTCTAGCTGCAGCACTTGCAACTCTGTCGATATTTTTGCCATTTCCAACTGGGTTTCGGCTTCTCGGGTGTCCCATTCCTTCTGGGTTTCGGCTTCTCTGGCGGCCTCTGCTCTTTGTCTGGTGGCCCTTTCGGCTTCTCTGGCAGCCTTTTCTTTCTGGATTTCGGCTTCTCTGGCGGCCCTTTCTTTCTGGATTTCGGCTTCTCTGGTGGCCTGTTTCATTTTCAAAACTGCTTCTTGTCTGGCGTAACGCAGTCGCACCTTGGCGGCTTCTGCCTTGGCTCTTGCCTGGGTGGACTTACTTGATGTTGCTCTACTGCCCTTGTCGCTGGGCGCCATCGACTTGATCCCGGATCGAGCTGACATTGCAGCACTTGGAACACCTGATAACGCCCGGGTGGACTTACTTGATGTCGTTCTACCGCCCTTGTCGCTGGGCGGCGTCGACTTGATGCTGGATTGAGCTGACATTGCAGCACTTGAAACACCTGATAATGCCTCTTTTTCACTGTAACGTTCTCCTTCGCGTGTCACGAACGCCGAATTTAACGTCGAGATAAACCACAGTTAATAAGAACCAGATCGCAGCAAGATTAACCATTTACTGTTCACTCTTCACATTAACATATGGTGAAAACTGTTGATAAAACAATACAAGATTGATACAGTATTTGTTCCTTCCTTAATATCACATTTCAAGTGTAAATACTTGCAAAGGTGACTATAACTACATTACACTAAGGTGCAGTATACAGGGAGAGTTTACCTGCTCCATTGACTACTTTAAATACACTTCCATGCAAACTATCCGCGACTCTTTAACTAACGAAAGCATAAACATTATCGACCGTCGTTACTTCTAACAGGATCGGCATTAACATCTTAGTTCAACATATCGATTATCTATTAACTGACAGCGTTGCTCTCACTGTGGTTTCTCATGCCTGCAAAACAACTTCTGCTCAGGTGTGCCTCGTGGTGAGCCCCCACCCTCGCGCTAATTTCAAACCGGTACTTTCCCACAAGACGCGGCGAAACCGGATGTGACGTCATCGCATGCCGATATATTTTACATGCAATGAATATACTTTAAACACTTCTAATTCTAACTAGAAAATACTATTGAATGAATTACTAAGCGAAAATATTATAAACTAAATAACTGTCGTAAAGACAGCACAGGGGTATTGGCAGGCACAAAGAACGGGAGAGACTGGGACGGTAGAGGGAAACAGGGAGGGAGGCGTTATGGAGAGTCCTCTTGAGTGGCCAAGTTATCACCAGGATACTTTAGTTCGCGGGGTGGGGGGGGATATTGCTGCAGCCTTGGAGATGTTCGTTGCGTTATCACTACCCAGAGAAGTAGTGTCAGAGGATTGGAGCGTGGAAAATATTATTCCGCTGTTCAAGAAAGGGAGTAGGGATAACTCTGGAAATGATAGTTCAGTGACTCTTACTTCAATGGTGGGCAAACTATTGGAGAAGATTCTGGTTTTGTGAGGGACAGGCCATTTCTCTCGAGCCTGGTTTAATTTAGAGAGGTTGTGACAAGGAACATTGTTAAAAGCAGATATGTTGATCTAGTATGAATGGATTTTAATGAGGGATTTGATAATCTTCACCATGATATGCTCTTTCGTGGTATCCAGGAAAAGTTGGCTGCTGGATTCAGAATCGGTTTTTGTCCATGGAAGGCAGAGGAGAATTATGCATATGACCAGCGATATTTGGTTGGGACTTGTTCTGGGACCCCCTGATTTTAGTGCATTTTTATAAGTAGTTTGTTGAGGAAGTGGAAGGATCGAAGTAGTAAGTTTGCATATGATATGGAGTTTAGTACAGTTGTGGATAGCATAGCGGAATGTCGTAGGCTGCAATAGGACTGATAGGATGCAGAACAGGGCTGAGAAGTGGCAGATGGAGTTCAACCCAGAAAAAAAAAGTGCGAACTGATTCACTTGGGAATGACAAATTTGAAGGAAGAATACAGGGTTAATGCCAGGATTGTTAGTAGTGTAGTGGAGCAGAGGGATGATAGGGTCCTCATCCATAGATCCTTCAACATTTCTTTACACATTGATAGGGAGTTTCGGAAGGAAAATTGGGTGTCGGCCTCATTCGTCAGGGGTTTAAATGCAGTGACCACGAAGTAATGTTGTAACTCTAACAATCCTGGTTAGACCTGGAATATTGTATTCAGTTCTGAGGGCCTCATCACAGGTAGGGTGTGGAACCGATAGATAGGGTGCTGAGGAGGTTCACCAGGATGCTGCCTGGATTACAGAGGGTTTGCTCTGATGGTACTTTGAGCGAGTGAGGATGTTTCTTTTTGGAGCAAAGGTGTAGACAGTGTGGATTTGTGACGGGACAGTCATATCTCACAAGCCTGGCAATATTCGGTGTTGATATGACAAAGCACAGTGATAAAGGTCGAGAAGGTGATTTGGTATGAAATAGATGTTAATAAAGCATTTCATACCATGATGGGCTTTGTCAGTAGCCATGGTATCTAGGGAAATTTGGCTGGTGGGTTCAGAATTGGCTTTTGTCCATAGGAGATAAAGGATAATTTTGAATAAGACCAGTGTTATTGTGCAAGGATCTGTTCTGCGATCCCCTGCTTTTTTAGAGCTTTTTTATAAATGATTTTGTTGAGTAAGTTTGCAGACGATATGGAGATTAGTAGAGTTGTGAATAGTGCAGACGATTGTCATATGTTACAACGGGAAATTTACATGGTGGAGAACACGGCTGAGAAGTTGCAGATAGAGTTCACCCCGGAAACGTGTGGCATGATTTAATTTGGAAGGGCGAATTTGACGGCGCTCCTTCCCTCCACCAGCCTGCAGGTCACTCCTGGGCAAGGAGTAGCAACTACTTTGCACAAAACCTCCCCACCACCCCGATCAGGGTCACATGAAGCCATGGGAGCATATGGTGGGTGGTCTTATGAGCGCCCGGTGCATGTCACAAGTTCTGCTTATGTGATCACTGAACCCGGGCCGACAATCTCTGAAGAGCGTTAATACTTGCTGGGGTCACCAGGATTGTAAAGGCACTGCCCAGAAAGTGGCAATTGCAAACCACCTCTGTAGAAAGATTAGCTGGGAAATCACAGTCATGAGAAATCCATAATCACCTACATCATACGACACGGCACGTAGCGAACTAACAAGCAAATATGACTTGGGACCTGCTGAGTGTAAATGGTGTAAATGGAGCAGAATTTGTTAGTTCCAGCTTAAATAAATATGTGCATTGTCCAACAAGCAGAGGGCCTGTGCTGCATGTGGTGTTGGGGAAAAAGCGCGGCCAGCTGACTGAACAGTGAATACAACACTTCAAGTTTTAAAAGTCCTGTCGAAAGGTCTCGGCCCGAATCGTTGACTGCTCGTTTCCACAGATTCTGTCCGACCGGCTGAGTTCCTTCAGCTTGTTTGTACGTGTTGACTTTCAGTTTCAAGATAGCTGCAGATGAGAGGCATTGATCGTGTGGATAGCCAGGGGCCTTTTCCCAGGGCTTTAATAGCTCACACGAGGAAGCATAGCTTTAAAGTGCTTAGAAGTAGTTAGAAGGGATGTCAGAGATTTTTGTTTTCACACAGAGAGTGATGAGGGTGCGGATGCACTGCGAGCAACGGCGGTAGAGGTGGCTACAATAGGGTCTTTGGAGAAACTTTGAGATAGGTACACGAAGCTTAGAAAAATAGAGGGCTGTGCGCTCGGGGAATTCTAGGCTGTTTCTAGAGTAGGTTTCATGATCAGCACAGCATTGTGGACTGAACGGCCTGTAATGTGCTGTGCATTTCTATGTTTCTGTAAGGGTAAGCACGGAAGAGAATTAAACTGCAGCAGGGCAAATTATGAGAACATTAAGCAAGAAGGAGGGAGAGTTGACTGGGAACAGCTGCTTTTGGCAAGTCTTCATCCAACATGTAGAGGGTCTTTGAAACCTAACAACATAGAGTACAGAACAAGCAGGTTCCAGTGAGAACAAAAGGCAAGGACGGCAAGCTAAGAGAACGAGCGATGTCGTGGGAGATTATGAGTGTCGTCCAGAATAAGAAGGAAAATAGGTAATGCTGAGGAAGACAGAATCAAACCGAGACTTGTAGGATTAATAAGAAGCCAAAAAAAGGATGGTAATTAGGAAAGCCAGGACGCACAATGCAACATCCTTGGCAATTATGATTAAGGAGAATCTCAAAGCGTTCTATGCATACACCAGGAACAAAACGATAACACGGGAGAGGGTGGGACCGCTGAATGATAAACGGGCAGGGGAACATTTGGTTGGATGTGAAGAATGTGGGTGAAGTTTATAATGAGTACTTTACATCAATATTTACCAGAAAGGATGTGGAGGATGTGGATAATATTGACATGCTCGAGCATTTGGAAGTACAGGAAGAGGTCGGGTTGGGTCTCTTAAATAACATTAAGGTGGGTATGTCCCAGGACCTGATGGGATATGGCCCAGGGTATTGACAGATACAAGTGAACAGATTGCTGGGGCCTTGAACAAATTGTTTGTATCCTCCCTAGCCACGGGCAAGGACCTAGAGGATTGGTGAGCAACCATTCTTGATCCATTATTCTGGAGAGAACTCTCAGGGATAGGAGTTATCAGTATTTGCAAAAGCGTAGCTTAATTAGGGAGAAGCAGCATGGTTTGTGTGGGTCAAGTTTTGGCTTATAGACTTGATTGACATTTTTTGATGAGGCGACAATGATGTTTGCTGAATGTCGATTCTGGATGTTGTTTACACACATTTTAGTGAGGCCTTTGACAATGTCCCACATGGGGTCTCATCCAGAAGATTAAGATGCATGGGTCAATGGGAAATTGGATTCAGAACTGGCATTCGCTTTGAAGGCAGAGGGTGGTGGTTGAAGGGACCTATTCTAGCTGGAGGTCTGGGTTAGTCGTGTTCTGCGGGGATCTTACTGGGACCTCTGCTTTCTGTTATGTATATAAACAACCCGGAAGAAAATGTCGACAGGTGTGGATGGAATCCATGACACTCAAGGAATATAACGGGATATCCTGTAAATCGGTTGCGGATATGGGTAGCGAAAATTGCAGATGGTGCTTAACCCGGCCAATTGTGAAGTGTTGCCCCTCGGTAGGTCAAATGTAAAGAGCCAGTACACTGTTAAATGCAAAACACTTAACAGCTAATGATGAACAGAGCGATCTTGGAGTCCAAGTTCATCACATCCTGAAAGTGGCCAAGAACGCAAATGGCATGCTGCCCTTTATTAGTCGAGGCATTGAGTTCAAAAGTCAGGTATTTATGTTGCAACATAAGATCCTTGTTCGGCCAGCACTGGAGTATTTCATAATTAACTAGTCGTCCCTTTCCAGTAAGGATGTCAAAAAGTTGATGAGGTTGCAAAAGAGGTTTACAAGGATGTTGCCTGGATTAGAGGGCATGTGTTTGGACAAGTCTGTGCTGTTTTCTCTGGAGCGCTGGAGACTGAGAGGGAATCTGATTGAGGTTTCTAAGATTAGGAGAGATATATTTAAACTGCACAGCGTCCACGATTTTAGTGCCGCTTTTCCACACTCCCATATAATCTTTGTCCATCTGCTGAGTAAATAGAGATGGAAAAATATTTAAGATCTCCCCCATCTGCTTTGTTTCCACACGTGGATTGCCATTCCGGTCTTCCAGGTAGAAAGGAGAGCATAGACCATAGAGTTGCTGAAAGATTATATAATAATAATAATAATAATAATAATAATAATAATAATAATAATAATAATAATAATAATAATAATAATAATAATAATAATAATAATAATAATAATAATAATAATAATAATAATCGATTCCTCATTTTAATTTTGTGGAAATCTTAGACAACCTTGTTTGCAGCTTTGAATCTTCTGGAAGGAGGCTTAACTGAAGTGTGCTCATTTTCGAGAAATTCCGATAAATGGAAAAGGCTTAATTCTCCCATAAATACTGTCGTACTTTCGGAAACATTAGACATCGCAGCTCGTTGCAGTGAAATGAGTCAAGAAAGAAAGAGTGCCCACCCACAATGACAGGGCGTGACAGATGTGGATGTCTTTGCCTTGGGAAGCAGAACCACGAGAAACAATCTCAAAGATACTGCAGATTTGCGATAAAATGGGAAAGGGGGGCTGAAGTCTCCCTCCTAAACCAGTGACTCTGCTCTTCACCCCTCACATGCCTCATGACACACCTGCCGCATTTTCCACATTATTTCATATTTACACCAGCTACGTGTTTAACTACTTCCCCGTATCTTCCACCTATCTCCTCCCTTGGGTCAATGATTTACGGGTTCGGCCGCCATATCAGTCCGCCATACAGTTTACACCCAAAACGAAAACGTGCACGTTCCTTCCACATCAGTTCAATGATTACAAACACTAACTGATATTCGCATCCCCCCCGGCCTCACTGGAGAGTGAACATGCAACGTTACAAAGCGAGAAACTGCAGAAGGTGGCCATTCAGCTCATCGAACGATCAACATGATGGCGGCTGCTCACCCATCTCAGCCACATGTTTCTGCCCGATCCCCATTTCCTCGATCCCTTCGGTTTTCCATATCTGCAGGCCTCTGTTTTACTGTTTTAAAGATCATGAATCTTTACTGCCTTCTGTGCTGGGGATTGTCAAATATTCACCACCCTCGGAGTGGAGACATTTCCCCTCATCTCAGTCCCGAACAATTCACAGCATTTTTAATTAGTTCAACATCTAATGATGTTGCGCATTTCAATGTGTTCACTTCTTCGTCCTCGGTTCTCAAAATTAGAGGCTTATTGCTCTTGATATGTCTTCGCATGATGACCCGACTAGTCCAGAGATCAGGCTGGTGATTTTTCATTCCATTCCCTATCACAAAACTCTCTAACCTCTTTGTTACTCCTCTATAAAATAAAAGCTTACAAAATTCTTGAGAAACTCGACAGGTCAGGTAGTATCTGCGGGAAAGAGTAAACAGACGACATTTCCGACCAAGCCCCTTCTTCAGGACTGAGACGCAAGAGGAGAGATGCCTAAATAAAAGGTAGTGGGAGCCGACGTAAACTTCTGCTTCAAAAGAATGGACCTCCTAACTATCAAAGTAATAAAGGCAATAACATATTGTTCAGACAAGGAAATATCACGGATAGTTTGAGGTATTATTCCAAGAGCACAGTTAATTTTCAGGGTTGTAAATTAATTTTATGTGCTTTAGAAATTGTAGAAACATCTGTCTTCCAAAACTGTTCCAGTAGAACAAGAACAAAACATGTGTGTCTGTGTAGCTGTCTCAGTTTTACATCTATCACAATAAATATCAACATTAGGAAAGATTTTAGACAATCTCTCCTTTGTCAAATAGTAACGATATACAATTTTAAATTGCATCAATGAATGACTAGCACAAATCGAGGAAGAACTAACCGACTTGAAGATCTGCACCCAGTCCTCTGTCGTAAAAGGCAAGTTAAGTTCCTTTTCCGAATCTTGTTTACTCTACAGAAAGGGAGCTTATCCTATTGTAATAATAAATTATAAATTCTTCCAGTGGAACCCTTCATCAAAGGGTTCACTCTCATAATAGTGCCTAACGGGTCGGTCTCTAATATGCAATGAAAACTACAAGTATTTTCCTAAAAAATGTCAAACTTGAAGGTATTGTAAGAAGTATGAATATGGAAGAGTGCATTTATCAACTAACTGTTCAAAATACATCAGTCTATCTTCATAAAATAGATCCAAAAAAAGAGTTAATAGCTTTATATTCCCAAAATTTAAAAAATGGATCACTTAAAGAAGACTTAAAAATAATTTCGATATATTAAACTACAAAGATTATTTTTATAATTAAAAAAATTACGGAAATTACGGAAATTTTTAATGAATACTTAATCACAAGGTATAAATTTAAATTAACAACTTAGATAATTATATAGGTAGAGCTTCTCCCAATAACGATGTTAAATAAAAATGTTTCACAACTTTCAATTCCAAATCTACCCAAGTTAGCCGCTCATACTTATCAACGCAGTGTAGCCAAAATGATGTATATTGCAGATTAAATGCCAGTAATGCCTTCTTAAATTAGACAAAGCAAGACTTCCGTCCTTTTTCAATTTTTGACAGTTATCATTCCAAATAAAAGATAAGATAATAGAACCAATTCGGTCAAAATAGCTTCTTTTGCAAGGGCGACTGAGGAGCACGCAAGTGCAGGTCACTGACACGTCGACTGAGTTGGGGAGGCTGGCGTAGACCTGACCGTAGAACAGGAAACCGGAGGAATCTTGACAAAGTGACGGGATTTGCAGGGAACGAAGTATCACACGGGAATAGACCAACAAACTGGCAACCTGTGAAAGAGTCGCCATCGGATTTATTCCACCATCTCCGATGAAAACCAGGTGCACGGCAATTGGGTAAACCAGCAACAGGTGGAGATGAAATGACTGAAATTGGGGAATAAACAGCGGGAAAGAAATGCTGAAGGGGTACGGCCAACCGGATCCATGACACCTTCTTAGTCAGAAGAACAGGGATATTCTGAATTAAATATTAAAAAATCTTCAAAAATCATCATTTTGACTATATGGGTGCGGCCAGCAAGTGTAAACGTAAGTGGGTTCCGTCTACTAAATAAATACTTCATAGAATCTACCAAGGGAACAAAATTAACTTTATAAAGATCCTTATATCGTTTAGGGAATATAACGCCTATCCAAAGGAATCCGTAAATTGGAAAAGGAGTATTGTCAAGTATAGAAACAGATTCATTTAAAGGAAACAGTTCATTTTTATTGAAATCAATTTTATATCCTAAAAAATCTCAAAATTCATTAAATAATTTTTGCAAGGCAAGGATAGATTCCTCAGGATTAGATATATAAGCCAATAAATCGCCAGCATAAAGAAAAGTCTTATGAATTGTCTTATTCGCAAGAATTCCATGAATATCTTTAGCTTCACGAAGAGCAATAGCAAGGGGTTCTAATATTAAGTTAAATAACAAAGGACTTAATGAACAACATTGTCTTGTTCCACGTGAAAGCCGAAAAAAGGGGATCTACAATTATTAATAATAACAGTACCAATAGGAACATTAAATATCATTCTAATCCAATTATTGAAGTTAACACCAAAACGACATTTCCTGACATTAAATAAATATTTCCATTCGACTCAATCAAACCCTTTTCAGCATCCAAAGAGACGACGCATTGTGGAGTTTTAAAAGAAGATGAATATATAAAGTTAAATAAACTCCGAACATTTGAAAATGAATAACAATTTTACTCAAAATATTTTCCAACCGATTAGCCATTATCATTGATCTTAGCATTAACATCGAATAATGGAATAGGTCTATATGAGGCATAATCAGTAGGATTTTAAACCTTTTTAAGACTTAAAAGAATAGAAGCCTCATGAACAGTTATAGGGAAAATCACCATTCTTAAATGAGCTCTCAAACATTTCCAACATATATGGAGAAAGCAATTTTCCATTTTTTATAGAACTCTACAGGGTAGACATCAAGTCCAGGGACCTTAACAGATAATAGCTTTATGAATTTCGGCTTCAGTAATTTGGGCATCAAGAGTTTTTTGATTCTCAACAGAAATTTGAGGAAAAGCAATCTTTCGTTAAAAAAACATTCATTTTAGAAGAATCCACTGGAAATTGAGATTTGTAAAGTTCAGTATAAAAATATTGAAAACTCTTATTAATTTCTTCATATTCCCTAGCCAGGGTGCCATCTTTCCTACGGATTTTCAAAATTTGCCTTTTGGCTCTGGCCGTTTTTAATTGTAATGCAAGCCGTTTGTTATTTTTATCTGCATCATATAAAATTGACTTTTTAGCATAAGTAAGTAGCTTTCAATAGGATGTGATAATAATAAATCATATCGTAATTGAAGTTCCACCCGTTGTTTAAATAAATCAATATTAGGGGAAATCTCATAAGTATTATCCAAATCTTTAATTTATTTTGAAATCTTATCTAATTCTACTTCAGTCTGGTTTTTTTTAAAGCCTAGCTGAGTAAGAAATGATCTGACCACGTAAAAATGCTTTAAATGTATCCCATATGATTAATTTAGCCATAACCCCTATATCGCTGAAAAGAGAAAAACAATATTTTATCTGGGATTCAATAAATCTAACAAAGTCAGAATTATGCAATAATGTTTGAGATAGGCTCCAAGGTGGGCGGGCAGGGATGACATCATGGAATTCAAAAGACATACTCAAAGGCGCATGATAAGATATAGCAACAGCGTCCTATTCAGAATTCTTAACACTAGGCAAGAGGCGAGGGTCGACTACAATATAATCGATCCTCAGATATATTTTCCATAAACATGTGAAAAAAGAGAATATTCTCTGACATCAGGTTGTAAATATCTCCATAGTTCAATCAATCCAAAATCGGTCAAAAAGAAATTAATAAGTGACGCAGAGTGATTTGGAAGTCGCTGATTGGTTGAGCTCTTGTCAATCAAGGGATTTAAACAACAGTTAAAATCACTGCCAATTATCAACATATATTCATTTAAATCAAGCAGTAAAGCAAATACATTTCTTTATAAAGAAGGATCATCTAAGTTAGGACCATACAGATAGACCAAAATAATTTTTATATTACAAATTACTCCTTTCAAAATTAAAAATCTACCATTAAAATCTGACTTAATATCCTCTTGAAGGAACAGAATTTTGGATTTTATAAATAATAGACACCCCTTTAGTTTTACTTTGAGAAGTAGAGTGAAATTGCAAACCATTCCGCGATCCAAAAAAAATCTATCTTCATTTCCAGCACTGATATGCGTCTCTTGGTCAAAAATTCTATCAGGCTGAAATCGATTAATTATTTTAAAAGCCTTTTTTTCGTTTGATAGGATGATTCCAAACACGTACATTCCAATTTATTACATTAATCCGTTTACATACCACACTGTAATTTTATTCAACTTTACACATGCAGAGAGCAAATACCAATACGAAATGATCAAAAACTGGTGGCGCTGAAGAATACAACCACAGAGAAAACACGCATGGGCCCCAACGACAAATGAGGAAAAACCCCTAACTCTAATCCCACTCCTCCCCCCACAGCTCAGCAAAAAGCAGGCGCCCTCTGTTATGAAACGAAGCCAATTACTGCTCTATCCGTCCAAAAAAAAAATTAAAGAAATTCTCTACCACGACCCCTAGTTAAAAAAATGAAATCCACTGACCTTGGAAGAGAAACGACAACGTTTCAACAGAGGTAAGTGTTTACATTCCAGCATCTACAGACTACCCCATGTTTATGTGTACTCTTTTTAAACAATGAGAAAAACAAAAAAAAATTATCTCTTAAAAAGAAAAACCAGCACCATCTAAAATTTAACATTTGATCCCCTAAAATAGCTTTAAATTCAGTTGTAATACGCTATACTGTTCTATTACATAAAAACATACGGATATATTGAAAAAAAATGAAAAAAATAAGCAGTTATTAAGATCTAAAATGTATTACCTTGAGAAACCAAGCATAGTATTTAATAACAAATCAACACAACTTTTTTTTTAAAAAAGGCTAAAAAAAGACAAGAAGATATTTAATATTATATTTAACATAACTAAATTTTCAAAAATACCAACTAATAATATTATATAAATAATTGAAACCTCCGCTAAGTATGTATGTGTGTGTGTGTGTATATATATGAAATAGCCCCATTGGTAGGAAAAAGTACCAGTTAGTTAATTGAAAAAGAAACAAAAAAAATCAATCCAGATATTTGATGAAAGGAATAAGTTGTCTTATCTTCTTAAATGTCCGAATAACCATTTAAACAGTCATACTTAAACTATGAATCTTCTTTCCAAGGCAAACCGAAGATATGTAATAATGAACAAGTCTCCTAATGTTCATAAATCAGCCTTCTTAAATATTCTTTCGGAAATGCTAATGTAGATAACCAAACAATCTTCCAGGCAATTCAATCGGCAGTTACAGCAGGTATCGTTTGAACAAACGCCAGTGCAACTTTAGGATCAAAAAATGTGCAAGGAGGAGAACCAGGAGGAAAATCATTAATTCTTGTTGGGTGATGCAAGGAAGGAAACAGTTCCTTTTCATATGCCCGTTTCATTACCAGAGCAAATTTTGAACTATGCTCTATTACCTCCTTTGGATAATCTTCAGAGAAATGGAGCTCAGATTACTGAAATCTGAAAACTCTCTGCTTTCTTGCCTGTTGCATTATTTGATCCTTAATCTTAAAGTGATGAAAAGAAACCAAAACAGAACGTAGTTTATCTTTCTATTGTAGGCGGCTGGGATAGTATAATAGGAATTAAGGTATAAAAAAAGCTTGCAAAAGTAAACAGTTAAGTCTCCATTTTCGATTCTTTCTTGCAGCCAAACAATTCATATATTCCTTCGGTGAGGCCTAGTTTCCAGGTCTATTATCTTATTTCGATATCTTTTCAAACAAGTTCTAAGTTTCAAGCAATTTTTGCCTAGTTATCTTCAAGTCCTCTTCATGTGTAATGACTTAAGTTTCTAGATCTTTATCAGAAATGACATCATTTCATTTATGTTCTTTTCCATTTGGTCTTTAATTGAATTCAGTGTCCCAGCCACTTCTTCGGCCCACGACGGCATTTAATCAGATCTTTCCTTTTGCATCTTTCCTTTTCCGTTGTCTTTATCATGAGGTTCAGACAAATTCTTCCCACTCCTCAAAGACATATTGTTCCCCTTCAAGAATCAGCAACTAAAATTTTTAAATTCGAAGTTTAAACTAGGGGGAAAGGAACCAAACTAGAGGCAGCACAGAAACTGCTGTTACTCCATCCACAGACAGGCGCAGTAAGTATAGATTGAAAACACAGTAAGTATAGATTGAAAGGTGACATCAGTATTCCACTGAAACACGATACAAAAGTAAAGTATTCTACATATTTAAGGCAAAACACAATTACGGATAATTAGTTTACCTTTTTTTATTTACAAAGCTTCCCATTCAGTGTAAACAGATACTTCGCCCCATTCTTCAGCTGTTCCCTGAATTTCCTCTGTGTCAGTCCATAGATACACGTGTTGGTGCAGGAACTAAGAGATATTAACATATACCCAAACTCTTGTAGGATAAATGTAGGCGTGTTGTAATATTTGTCTGTGAACAAAACGTTTACTTCTGCCCAGGTCATGGACTGTACAATGTTGGTTATCCACAATAATATGAAATTGGCGGACAGAGAGAACAACAAAACCATTGACTTTCTCCGGTTCTTAACCTCTGGATCACTTCTGTTGTCAGTATTGCTCCGAAGTCCACGCCGAACCATGTTCGCTGCTATAATAGATCTGGTGGTTAAAACATTGAACAGCAGAATTAAACCAATTGGTAATAATGGGGTCATGATGGTGTCAAATATCCCGTAAACTCTCCACAGGGGTGATGTATAGTACTCGAGTTTGTGTTTCCCTGACTCTCCTGCAAAGTAAAAGGTAAATTGCTGAACACAGCTACTTATCACCACTGCCACGATCACCACGGTCGCTGTTCTCTCCGTACAATATCGGGGCCGCAATTTCGGAAGGCAGATCGCGACGTAGCGATCGAAAGTGAAAGCGACAGTCAGCCAAACGGAACAATCCAATGTTGCAGTCCCCAGTATAGGTCCCAGAGCACGCAGCCGAGATTTCATCATGAAGACAGCAAACAAGTAGAGAGTATTGATTTTATACAATACAACACCAAAGAGAACGACCATCAGATCAGCTGCCGCCATGGCCACGAGGTAGCGAGTGATACATTTGGAGAGCCCACAATTTCTGCGAGACAGGATCACAATCGCCACTAAATTAACTGAGACAAAAGAAAACGATTCATTGCTTAATTTGTGTCGAGTGCTCAGCGTGACTTTATATGCATCCTAAGCCTGGTACTCCAGATGGCTCCACTGCCCAAACTGGCCGGCAGTGTGCGAGTGCGCCTGCGCTGACTGAGCTGGGATTTAGTGATCGATCACCCTGACACCCCTTCAGCGACAAGCAACCTAGTTCTCGCCAGTTTCACGACCTGATTACAATGGGCAAGAAGGGAAGCGGCTCGACCACCGATGGTTTCATCAAGTAGAGAACAGACAACAGGGGATATTTCATGAACTCATTTCATTATTTCATTAACATCCTTCATTAACTCTCCTGGCTCCCTGTCCTTCTCTCTGGTGTTGATCTATAATGCTCTCGTGTTCTTTCTCCACATTTAGTGGGGACTGGTTGTCCACGAATGGACAAAAGGCTCAGGTAGAGAAAGGGAAAAAGTACTTAGGAATGAAAATAATGAGCTAGGAAAGAAATTGATATCAGGCTGCGTAAGTGGTAATGGAATCATTCAATTCTTCTGGATTAATAGGAGTGTCTTTTGCCAGAGGTTCACAATTGAAGGTTGTCAGATGAATCTGTGGCTGAAAAATGTGGAAAGTGCAAAGACAGTTTTTTTTTTTAACATTGGCATCTCTTTACTCTGGAAGTGATCTGAACAAAAATGGCAGTTTGCACCTGTGCGGTAGAAGGGCAATAACCCGAGGTTTGCTATGCTACGATTAATTTGACTAGTGGATGGGTTCAGCAGCACAAGGGAGGCAAAAAGAAGCAGGAAGGTGATGCAGAACTCAGTCGGATTACTTTCAACAGGGAAGCAAGGCAACAGAAGGGCAATGACTGGGGCAAAGTGAATTGAATGTATTCAGAGAAGAGATAGCAATGCCCCTTTGCGGTTTTATGCCCATTACAGAAACGTTGCGGAAAAGAAGAATGCAAGACCTTAAACCATAGGAGGAGGATTAGGCCATTCGGACCCCGGAGTCTGCTCCGCCGTTCCATCATGACTGTCTCTATTATTCCTCAACCCCATTCTTATGCCTTCTCCCGGTAACCTTTGACGCCCTGATTACTCAATAACTTGTCATCCTCCAGACTAAATATAACTAAAGTCTTGCACTGCACAGTCACCCGTGCCAAGGTACTCTAGAGATTCCCCAGGCACTGGCGAATTTCCTTCCCCTAATCTTAGTTTAAATTGGATGTCCTCTATGTTGCAGTTGTGACTTCTGGTCCGAGACTCCCCCACTATCGGAAACATCCTCTCCACATCCACACACTGTTGACCTTTCAATATTCGATATACTTTAATGACATCAATCTAATTTTTGTAAACCCAATGTATACAGTTCCAGATCTACCGAGCATTCCTTATATGTTAGCCCTTTTATACCTGGGATCATTCTCCTAAACATCCTCTGTACTTTCCCCAATACCAGCGCATCTTCTCTTCGATTAGGGACTCAGAACTTCGCATAATACTCCATGCATTCTGATGAATGCCTTATAATGTGTCAGTGTTACATCCTTGCCCTTGCGTTCTTGTTCTCAGGAAATAAACGCTAACGTTGCATGTACGTTCTTGAATAGTGACTCATTCTGAAGTTTGACCTTAAGGATATCCTAAACTAGGTCTCCCAGGTGCGTTTTCACCTTTGATTTTTGAATGTCCTCCCCATATAGACCATAATCTGCACCTTTATTCCTTCTACGCATTTTGCTGCACCACCCTTCACCTGGCACTTCGCTGTCCATTGACACAATCAGTCAAATTCCTTCTGCATACACCCCGCTGCCTCAGCACTATCTGCCCCACCACCTTTCCTCGTAACTTCCGCAAACATGTCCATAAAACCATCAATTCCTTCATCCAAATCATTGACATATAACGTGAAAAGGTTCGGTCCCAACACCAATGACAGAACACAGCATTAAGCGGAATGCAGAGTTGAGCCACCATAACTATTCCTGTTAGAGGACATCATGAATCAAACACATTCACTTAGCTTCAGATTCTGAACCAGAATCAGGTTTAATACCAGCGCCAAATGTCGTGCAGTTCTTTGCACCCGAAACACAATTTTGTCAGATTATGATAAAGTACATTAAAACAAACAAAATACCAGAAATACATGAAGGTCACGTAAATAATTTTTAAAAAACACAATGAAACGTGCTTCTATTTTCAATATTTCCTGTGTGAGTTGATGTAAAAGACTTCGATAGGAAATCACGAAGGCTCTGAATTATAGCGCACAATTTAAGGACTACAGTATGTCTCACATCTCCGTATTTCAGCGACCTTACCTGGAAGAGCAACGGCGGCCAGTACAGGATAGTAAATGCGGACAAGATAATATATTGCTGCATATTCCATTTTCTGCCAGAAGTGGCGATCAGTTTTACGGAAAGGGCCAACTGTCTAGATGCACTCGTTCAGCACCCCTTAAACACCAGGAGGAATGTCCCTTAAGACAAAAAATGTCCCCCTCCTCTTTAGTTGCATTAGCTACAGGACAGTGAACAAACAATCCGTGTTTGCTTCGGTCTATTTTTACTCACTGTGACATTGCGTCACACACTTAGCTCTTCGTGGGCCATCACATACAATTCATTCGATGTTTATTAAATGTATTTTAGAGGGTCAGATAAATTGTGCAGTACAGCACAGAAAGCAGGACCCATCCAGTTCGTGTCTACTTCTGCCTGGACTTCCATACCTCTCCAGTCATGTACTTACCCAAATTTGTCTTAAATATTACATCAAAACTGCGTCCACCCCTTTCACTGGCAGCCAGTTGCACCCCCATCCCAGCCTCTGAATAAAGCTCCTCATCAGGTTTCCCTTAAATATTTCACTTTTCACCCTTAATATATGACAGATAGTTCTACTCTCACCCAAAGAATGACCAATGCCTGTTTCCATTTGCTCCTCATAATTTAGTACGCCTCTACGAAATCTCCACAAATTCTGCAGCGCTCGAGGTAAGAAAAAGTAATGTTTTAACCTCTTCAAACATTCCCTGTGAATCAGATCTTCAAGTCATGACCATGTCGTTGTACATTTGCTGTCTACTCCGTCAATCTCAACGATACTTTTGTGCAGATACTTGATCGGAGCTCCACACAATACTCCAAGTTGAGCCTCACCAAAGTTTAATGCAAATTCGGACCAACTTCTGAACTGAAGAGTTTGATTTATCAATGCCAATGACCCCAAAACCCTCTTTACGACCCGATCTCCCTCAGACACCATTATCAATGAATAATGGATCTGTACTCACAGACACCTTTGTTCACTGCGCTACTCAGAGCCGTACTATTCCATGTGTACGTCCCACGCTGGTCAGTCCTCCCAGTGTGCAAAACCCCACACGTCCGCATTAACAACAGAGACGGCGGTGACCACTGCGACACTTCATTCCATTCAGGCCTCCTTTCAGAGTGGCAACCATATAACTTCACTCTCTGGCTTCTACCGTAGTCATGTTGATTGTGGTCTGCTACTTTCCACTGAATGAAAGGGACTGAAACTTCTGGGCAAATCTCCAACGTGGGATTTGTCAAAAGCCCTGTTAATGTACAAGTCGACGAGATCCACTGACAGGTCTTCATCGGGTTTCTTGGAAACTCCTGGAACAATTCTGTAAGATTGCGTATGGAACGCGCTGCATCGTTTCACTGCTAATGTTTCTCTGTAGCTGCGTGGCTTGGGTTATAGCTAGAGATAAGGGGGGCTTTGGAATGTGTGCTATCCAATGAGAAGCATGTTGTTTCTTTCTTGTGGGGCTGAGAGAAGGATTCACGTTTTTTGGCGAGGGATGAAGACGCGAATGGAGAGAGTTGGTAGACCTCCGTACGGAGTGGACTTACAGCGAGGGTCCGCGGGTCGGCAGGGAACGAATGGATGGAAACATGACCTCCAAATTTGCACATTAGACTGTTTCTTGAGAATGGGTCCTTTTCCTTTTTAGTTTCTGTACGAACCATGCAGTGAAATTAAGAATTATAAAGCTCAATCGTTTGATTGCATATTGTGTACTGTTTGCTATTTCCTGCTACTGATTTGTAACAGGGTGAAACATCACGCAGCATCCGACCAAACATTGTTTCTTAAGTCTGGCGGGAGCTAGGGCTGTCCTCCCCGAGATGAAGCCGCTAGCTGAACCTAGGATCCCAGATCAAGGGTTGGGAACAGTGGGATTTGAGCCACCTGGAAAATGGGCTGCAAAATGGCCGATGAAGTTTAATGCAGACAAGTGTGAGATGTTGAATTTCGGGAGGACCAGCCAGGGTAAGTCTTAGACAGTCAGCTTTAGCGCACTGAGAAGTGTGGTATAACGAGGGGATCAAGAAATACAGTTCCAGAATCCATCGAAAGTGTCGGCACTGGTAGATAGGGACGTAAAGAAGGCCTTTGGTACATTGGCCATAGATCGATGTGTACAAGGCGCTGATGAGAACTAAGTGCATTGTGTGCAGTTGCGTGCAGATGGAGAAAACTAAATTACAATATGTCGGTATTTAACTGGAATAAAGGAAGTTATGATGACATGAGAGAGGAACTTCCCAAAGTTGACTGAACAGGGACACTAGCAGGAAGGACAGCAGAGCAGCAATGGCTGGAGTTTCCACGAAAAATGAGGGAAGTGCAAGACAGGTATATTTCAAATAAGTGGAAGCTTTCAAAGGGATTAAGGATACTACTGCGTCTGACAAGTGAAACCAAAACCAAAGTAAAAGCAAAAGAGAGGACTACAAGGAAGCCAAAACTGGTGGGAAAATAGAGGAATGGGAAGCTTTTATAAACTTGCAGCAGGGAACTAAGAAGGTCATCAGGAAGGAAGAGATGAATTGTGAAAGGCAGCGGGAGACAAATATCAATTAAGATACTATGTTTTTTTAAGTATATAAAGTGTAAACGAGAGTTTTGGGTCGATATAGGAAGAATACTAAATGATGCTGGGGATACTGTAATGAGATATACAGAGACAGCAGAGGAACTGAATGCGTATTTTGCAACAGTTTTCACAGTGGAAGCTCCTGATCCTGATGGAATGCACCCTCGCGCTCTGGAGGAAGTAACTGGAAAAATTGCGGAGGCATTAACAACGATCTTTCAGGATTTGATACATTCTGGCATGAACGGAGCTCAGGAAAATTGCAAATGTTACCCCGCTATTTAAGAAGGGTGGAAGGCAGCAGAAAGGAATCTATAGACCAGTTAGGCTGATATCAGTGGTTGCGAAGATGTTGGAATCGATTGTAAGGTTTGAGATTACAGAGTACCTGGACGTACCTGACAAGGTAGGCCAAAGCCCGCTTGTTTTCCGGAAACGAAAGTCCTGCCTGACAAACCTGCAATTCTTTGAGTAAATTACGAGCAGGGTGGACAAAGGAGATAACAGCCCTTGGAATTACAGGGAAGTTACTAGCGTGGGGTGGGGGGGACATTGGCTGATCGGCAGAACACAAAGTGTGGGAATAAAGGGATCCTACTTTGGCTGGCTGGTTGCCAGTGGAGATCCACGGGGGTCGGTGTTGGGACCCCTGCTATTTACAAAGTATGTCAATGATTTGGACTGCGGAATTAATGAATTTGAGGGTAAATTACACAATACAAAGATCGGTGGAGGAGCGGGGAGTGTTGCAAAAACAGAGATTCTGCAGAGAGACTTAGATAGTTTAGGGGAATGGGAAAGGAAGTGGCAAATGTAATACAATGTTCAAAAAGTGTATGGTCAGGCACTTCCGTGGAAGAAATAATTGGGAACACTAAATGGGTAGAGAATTCGAAATAAAGAGGCGCAATGCGATTTGGGAGTCTTTGTGCAGGACACCCTAAAGGGTAACCTCCAGGTTGAGTCAGTTGTGAAGAAGGCGATTCATTTCTACAAGTATAGTATAAAAGAGCAGGGATGCGATGTTGAGGCTCTATAAAGCACTCGTCAAACCATATTAGGAGTATTTTGTGCAGTTTTGGGCTGCTGAGCTTGTAAAGGATATACTGACATCGGAGAGGATTCAGAGAAGATTCACGAGTATTAGGGTTAGGGTTAGGGTTAGGGTATGGTTAGGGTTAGATGCCTGTTCTCCATCTCACTCTGGTGTTCCACTCGCCCTTTTTTTCTCACTAGGCCTCCCGTCCCATGGTCCTCTCCCTCTCCAGGTGAGTATCATTTTTGCCAATCATCTTTCCAGCTCTTAGCTTCATCCCTCCCCCTCCTGTCTTCTCCTATCATTCCGGATCTTTCCCCTCCCCTCCCATTTTCAAGTCTCTTACTATATCTTCTTTCAGTAAACACTCTTAATATATGTTCTGTATTCCCTGAGCTATTTTTAGAACAAGAGTCTACTGCAGTCAGTTTACTTTAATGTTGTGCGAGAGACAATGTACTGATAAATGATGACAGTTTTATTGAGCGGTACTTTCAGCGTCATAGATTCATTTGCCAAACAGCCCATTCGGCCCGGCATCTTCCTGCCTGCTACACCTTATCCACCACATAGAGCCAATCGAACAGCACCTGATCTGCAACTTCCTGTGGCTTGGCAAAGCAACTTCTGAAAAGTTAAATGAGAATAAACAAAACAATCATTCTAATTAATTTAAATAAATACTTAATTAAATTTATAATTGGTCGGAATAAATCCCATCGGGGCAGTGCTTTTCAGTTCGAGCAGCATTTATAGGAATCCATTTCTCTCAGCAATTCTGAATTGCTACCTTCAACGTGTATCTCTGTCTTATGTTTGCCGATTCTGTAACATATTCTCATTTTTTCATGTTAAAATCTTTTTAATAATTATTATTGATTAACTAAAAGATGCATTGTCAATATGTCATTATATACAATAAAGAATTAAATTAGCAAGTAACTGATTAATAAAGCTAAGCAATATGTCAATAATTATAAGAGAAAATAAAGTGTTAAGTATATTTTTTTGAAGAAAAAGAAGGAAAGTAAGGCCCCTGCTACCTAAAAATCAACCCTAATAACTGAAAACAAACAGAGAAACAAAAAAAACATTGGGAGCTCAACCCTGGAGCTATACATCATACAAGCTTCCATCGAAAAAGATATCAATCCGTCAATTCAAACGCACTTAAGAAAAACATTGCAATATGGCATGTATTCTTCATTGATAAAATTGTGACAGCCTTGTCGCTGGCAGCACTGAGAGAGTTTGTAAGTAGGAAAGCGAGGGAAGCTCAAGTTTCTCATTTGGAATAGTCCAAAGCTCCACATTGCAGCATCGGGGTGATTGATAAAATCTTGAGAAATTGGCGTCACTGCTTAAGTCACGGCCTCACAGCCGGGGGTGTTCCGCTCGTCAGGGACATGGTGGGCGGAAGAGTCTGTTCCTGTGTTGCAAGACACCGTGTTCTATATTACACTGATCAGCGCGGAAGAAAGAGATGAATGTAGGTGAATGGACAGAGGATGATGTATAGATTGACATTACAATATGAACACATCAGATGGACACGTTGGGATCAAAGGACAGTAGAGTACAGGAATAAGCCCTTTGACTCACTACTCCTGCGCTGAACAAGATGGGGAATGAGACTCAACTCTGATGAATGTACGTGACCCATCTCCCTTCATTCACTGCATACGCATGGGATTTGACTGAATATTTCCCGTTATGGGAATCTCGAGGTTACATCTCAATAGACAACAAACCTTTACAATTAGCTCCCTTGATGAAGTAAATTTTGAGAACGAAAGGGGAGACACTGATGGATGAAAACAGGTGAGGCTCAGTTACATACATCCCCGGAAGGGAGCAGGAAGGCTGGTGAGTTCGCCAAGCTAGAATCAAGTTAGGTGATGAACTGGAATCCACATGTAGAGGTAGGGATGGCAGAAAAACCACCAAACTGTCTATATACAGAGAGTTAGTCATGACACAGCAACAGGATCAGGAGTTTGCAAAGGTACAAAGAGGAGATGATTCTGAGGAGTATACGGAATATCGAGGGAGACAGGCACAGAATAAGATTGTGCTTAATAATGGTAGATTTTTGTTGCCAGAATGTGGAAGAAACCGAATGATGTATTGTTACCATGACATTTGGGGGCATTAAGGAGCAATCAGAACTATGGAACAGTTGAATAATCTGTGTTGATGGCCTTAATTGCGAGGAGATGTACAACATTATTGTAAGAATTGGTTGTGTTGTGCCCAGTAATAACCCAGATGAATTGGCTAAAGAAGTATTTTAAGATACGCTCCGTAGAAGGAGCATGTGTTACTTTAGAGCATTGTTTTGGTGGATTTTCATCTCCATCCCCTGGAGGACTAAAATATATCCTCAAAATACTGGATGCTTTCACCAAGTGGATCGAGGCTTCCCCAAATAGATAATTGAAACCGCTGACGTTGCAGCCACGATTTGGTTTTGAGAGAGTTTCTAGCCGTTGGCGATTGACAAACACTCTGGAATCAGTCATGGTCCCCGCTGCACCGCACATGTGATACAAAATGTAAAAAAACTGATTGGGGTAAAACACAGTTGGTATCGTTTATCGACCACAATACAAGTGCAATTGTTTGATGAATGAACATAACTTTAATGACAATGTTAGCTAAAATGAAAGAGTTAGAATCCTTGCTAGGGCAAGATTTATCATCAGCCAAGTATAGTGGCATTGGAAAGGAGAAATGCAAGCAGCAATTAATTGACTCTATTGAGGAGGCTTATTATGTTGCCTCGCATAATAGGAGAAGGAAGAATCAGCAGAGCAAAGCTTATTTCGAGGTGCAAAAAATGCGGGAGTTGCAAATACGACAGAAAGTTATAATGTCCCTGCATCAGTCGAGCCCCTTTACAGCTTCACGATTTGTAGGGACATGTGATATCGCTGGCAGAGTCAGTCAGATTCAGATTCAATTAGTTGTCATTTAGAAATCACAAATGCAACGCAGTTAAAAAATGAGACAACGTTCCTCCAGAATGATATCACAAAAGCACAGGACAAAATAGACTACAACAGAAAATCCACATAACGTTTGGCAATCCCCAATCCAGAGTCCGGAAAGGCTGCTGCGTATTAATATCGCGCTACCGTCTTAGCACCTTCCCTGGAAAGGAGCTTCAAATCCACTAGACAATCAAGACCAAAAACTAAAGCTGAACGACCTGCACAAAACTACATAGTTACAACATATAGTTACAACAGTGCAAACAACAGCATAATTGATAAAAAAAAACAGACCATGGGCACAGTAAAAATAGTTCAAAGATGTTAAAGGACTATAAGTTCAAAAGAAATAACCACACAGTTTCCACCATTCCCCAGGGTCCCAACAGAATCGCCATCCCACACCGGCGGCAGAAGGGAATACCCCCGCTAGGGACTTCCACGGCGCCACCCGACTCAGTATAGCAGACGCAGCACACACCGAAAGCGATCAGACCACAGCAGACTCCGAGCCCGTCGAACCTCCGAGCCGACGACCATCCCCTCCGGCACAGCTTCTCCGAGCACCATCCTCTGCCGAGCGTGTTAAGACGGCCCCTCCAAAGGCCACTGGGCAACGCGAACCCGAGGACTGGGGCCTCTTCTTCCCAGCAGATTCCCGGACCTCACAGCAGCAGTAGACCGAAAAAGGTCTTCCTGGAGATTTCCTGATGTTCCTCCGTGCTCCCACGTCCGTTTTCAATCGATTATGATTGCGCACGGCACCCCACTTCACAAATAACAGATAATTAGTTCTGGAGTGGCCGCTGCAAGCTGCGTCGTGCCGCCATCTTGGATTTAGATAGGATTTAGATAGTCCACCAGTATATCGAATTCACACTGCTCCAAATAAGTTGGGTTGGTATCATATTAACCAACTCAAACCCCTTGGAGATAGTCAATGTCTTCTCGGAGCTGAGTTCGAGAAAACATATTGTTAATGGAATGCCTTGGACCGAGATGAGATGATCCTCTTGGAGTTATGTTTCACATAACCGACGGTGATGTGGATGAAAGAGCAATTGCTCCCTCAGTGAATTGGGCAACCACTTCCAGTTTGTACCCGGAGGATGAGGATAGGTCACATGTTTCCACTTGCCTAATGCCAAGGCGGAGGCAATGGAAGGGAGAAACAGATGGGAGAACCTGTTTGTGACGTGGTCTTCTGCAAAAAAAGTGGGGGGAAATTGATCTAATATGAATGGATTTTAACAACGCATTAGGGTTCGCCAAGTTGGGACCATTCATAACATCAGAAGGTTTAGTATCCGGGGAAAGTTGGCTGATGGATTCAGAACTGACGCCCACAGAAGACAGAATAGTTGTGAATGGAGCGTTTTCTCCCTGGATGTCGGTGGCCAGTGACTGAAGAGACCTGTTCCGAGACCCTCGGGTTTATGTGTTTTTATGAATGATTTGGATGAGGACGTGTATGCGTGGTTTGTTGTAATTGCAATGATGTGGAGGTTAGTGGAATTATGGGTGGTATACAAGGTTGTCACGGATTGCAACAGGACAGTGGCGGGACGCAGAGCAGCGCTGAAAAGTTACAGATGGAGTTCAACACGGAACGGTACAGTGATTCACTTTGGTAGGATGAATTTGAAGTGATACTTTCTCCAATAAACCGAGGGCCGCTCCTTATTACCAGAACCACAATAAGCACGGAGTGGTGCACTGCAAGAGCAGAAGGAAGTGCGACTGACAGGCGAGCTTAAACGCACCCGCTGTTCTGTATATACATACAGTGCCGCTGGGAAGGCAATATAGCTGAAAGTAAATCGGGAGGGAAAAAAGCGCAGCTCAATGGCAAAACAGCCTGAGAACATGTGGATAGTTCACAGATCTTAGTCGCTGCTTTTGTTCAGACAGAGAATTGATGGAGAAATAGTGGTAGAATTGTCCCAAGTTTGCGAATATCTTTAAAGTTAACTAGACTGCATCGCAAGTCACGGGTGTGGGGTGGTCGAGTCATTCACTGGCAGAGGCCAGGTTCATGCCAAAAGGCCCATGTGTGCTCTGGAAAACATTGTTCTTCAAACTGTCCACAGCCCTCGCTAATCTCCCGAGGACACTCTCCCTTTTTGATCTCAGCTCTCTGGAATATCGCTGTGGATCTTTTAAAGCATTTGGCTGAACATGTGCAGTGTATTTTATTGCAACAACTGTCAGCTGTCACTGTGATTTCCATCACTCAAACCGCCCGGAATGACTGGAACGAAGGAAAGAAAGAATGAACGAATGTTCCCCTTTAATAAAGAGGCTTTCTCCATTCCAGCTGCCAGACCCAACACCTCTCCTTGTTTTAGAAGCAAATGTGCTCCGTTCAAATCTACAAAATAAATCGACTTCATTATGAACGCGTATGTTAGAAACAATACTGAGACAAATATGTCCTGTTTAAACAGCTGACGGCAGGTATTATGAAAATTAAACTGGCAATATTGACATTATATTTTGTTTTAAAGAAAATAGATTGCAATGTCCCTTGAGGTCAAATTAACGACACGGGAACAATGAGTAAAAATAGTTTAAGGTAAGTGTTTGTGTAGTTAGTTGTCACTAATGTCCCTGACATGATAGACACGCTAATTGCCTCAGTGGAATTGCCCTCACCTCAAAAGAAGTCTGCTAAACCAATCACCAGTCCATCTGAGCAGCTGAAACGCTCCGCACAACTGAACGCTGTTTCTGACGGAATATGGGATATCCGGCGATTTATTACATCGCGGCCGTTTTCTATCCCACACTTGTAGCGGTTGGTGTCCCCGGTAAGATGCCGGAGCTGGTCACTTTATGTATGGTGCTGTCGTTACTCCACTGCGGTATCCGCACTGTTACTGAGCACAGATGCTACCATCGGCTGAAACGTGTTTCCGGAATGGAGGATTCAGGCATCCAATGGTTTTATTTCCATTTTCCATACTTCGATCGCAGTGTTTTTTTCTTCTGTCAATGAAGTTCGTGCCGATATTGTAAATGTTTCATAATTTCACCTCGCTAGGCTTTCTGAAGTGATGCTGGTCTCTGCTTTTCTAGGTCCGAGTCACGATCAGTACAGACACATCTACCTTAAAACAAGCAACAGCTTACTTACATGAGTAAGCCCAGTTTGTTTTCGACACGTAGTCAGTAAATGAGAACTTGTGCTTTGTATCTCCTTGATGCCACTTCGCTACGCTACAAATAATCGCGTCTGTTCTTTCACCTCTAATAATAGAAATGGTGTTGTTTACAGGAGCGATCGACTGCTCACCGGTACTTGAGTCGTGGAACTCGGATGCCTCGCGCAAAACTGTGGGAATGTCGCCAGTCCACTGTCACTCACATCCGTCATTGTCCTCCAGCCGGAGTGTAGTGACGGAGACCGCACACACTGGATTCCCGCTTCGCTATAAGCCGTACCCCGCAGAGCATCAGAGGAATGGGATGGGGGTGGGGGGCATTTAATCAGTTGCAGCTAAACCATACCCTGCATCGCATCTCCATAATGGGGCATTCAGAGAGTTGCCACTGACGATATTTCTTTTTTTATATATATATTCTTGTAGTTAATTTAACGGCGATTGTGATCCTATCTCGGGGAAAATGCGGACTCTCCAAATGCATCACCCGTTACCTGGTTGGAATGGCAACAACGGATCTGATGGTGGTTATCGTTGTTGCTTTAGTGGAACAGACCAACAATATCTACATTTATTCCAGATCCCTGCTCATCACTCCTGTATGCGCTCTGACTCTTGTATTTGTCGGTTTAGTGACGGACTGTTTCGTTTGGTTCACGGTCAGTTTTACCTTCGATCGCTTCATCGCGATATGTTGCCGAAAGCTGCGGGAGCGATACTGCACGAGAGAACAGCAACGGTGGTTATCGTGACCGTGGTTATAGTGAGCTGTGGGAAAGGTGTCCCGGTTTACTTTGCCATTGAACCTTACGTCATCATTGACAACACGCCGTGGCGTTGCGCCCTCACACATGAGTACGCTACTTCACCCGTGTGGAGAGGATACGCAGTACTGATCAATATTTTAACACTACTGCTCCCAATCGGCTTAATCCTGGTGTTTAACGGGTTAACCGTGAGACATATCGTTGTGGCAAATAGAGTCCGCAGAAGGCTTCGGCACAGCAGCGACAATCAGAAAGATGCCGAGATGGAAAAACGCAGAAAGTCGATAGTTTTGTTGTTTTCTATATCAGCTTATTTCATATTATTTTGGATGCCCTATGTAGCCCATTCCTTGAAATGGCAAAAGGAAAACTATTTTTACGAGGACAGATATTTGAGTACCCCGGTATACATCCTACAGCAATTTGGGTTCATGTTGCAAATTCTCTGCGTGTGCACCAATACTTGTATCTATACACTGACACAGAGGAAATTCAGAGAAGAGCTGAAGAATGGAATGAAATATGTGTTTACATCAAACAGCCATCCGTGTAGATAACGGCTGCGACTAACGGTAATTCGGCGGTTTTCAAATAAAGCTGTTTTACAGTGAACAGGTTTGGCAAATATGTCATAAATTCAAACGATCATATCCCTGGTCATCCGGAAATTGCAGAATTGGCGGAAGATTACTGACTTCATACAGTTCAGGTGGGTAGCAATACAAATGCTCAATGCTGCTGGCCTGATTGTCAATTTGGTTGAAGTTTGTTCCAAACTATCACAGACTCTCGACTGTCACAAGGGCAGGGATGACTTCAGGACTTTCCGTGTTTTAGATGTTGAAAAATGGACAGCGTCGGGTAACAAAGTGTAAAGGGATTGCGGTGGGAAACCAGGGATAGTATCGCACCTGCAGAAAGAGAGGACAACGTGGAGCGTTCGTTTGTTAATAGGTAGTGAGCGTAACACAGAAACATGAAGGGCGCGATCTCCCCATTTGGAGCATTTTGTACAGCCGCCCACCAGTTTAACAAAAACACTGCAACGGGAACGGTGAGGAGCCGATCCGGAAGCGAACCTGGACATGTGCCATGTTATTGGCACGGGTAAATGCAAATTTTACAATGTTCTTTGGCACCTCCCCAGTGTAAAAGGTTTCGATATTGCATAAATTATCAGCTGTGTCCTGCGAGGATTCTATATGAAGGCAGGCGGACTAGAAAACAGACCATTCCGGATCTGAAATTAGAAAAGGAAACGTATCAGGTGCCAAATCTCTCCGCAGGTCCGGGGAGACAGGGAGAACTCCCCTCCATCTACCTTGCACAGGGATAGGTCCAGGGAGCATAGGATCTATTTAATTGGGGGTCAGAGAATTATGGTGCTACCTGGCAGGAACTTGGAAAGGTAAATTGGGAAATGGTGTACTCAGGGAAATGCGCAACCGATATGTGGGGATTGTTTAGGGAGCCCGGACACGGGGTTCAGTATAGGCTTATCTCAGTGACGCAGGGAAAGGATGATAACGTAAAGTAACTCTGGGTGACAAGAAAGTTGGAACAACTCGTCAAGAGGAAGAATGAATGATACTTAAAGATTAGGAAGAAACGATCAGGTAGGGTTATGGCGAGTCACAATGTAGACAGGAAATAATTTAACAGTGTTCTTAGAAGTGTAGAAGGAGACGAGAAGGCCTTGGCGAGTTGCACTGTGAAGAACTGGAGGAGACTGCAGAGTGTGTGGGCAGATCGGAGGAAAAAGAGGTACCGTGTCTGTAGTCCAAGGAGGCGGTGAAGCTCCTTACTGAGTACATTGATGAATGCAAACACAGCTTAAAAGGCAAATATGCCAAACATGCTAACACTCCGAAACAGAACAAGGTGGAAACTTGCAAAACATTATGATAGATGATTCCCCGGTGCCGGAAGGGATATAGTCCAGGTAATTTGGGAAAGCGAGCTAAGATATTGCTGAGCTTTGAGACAGGATATGTGTGTCGTCGCTCGCCACGGAAATAGAACTAGATGATTGGAGGGTGGAACATGTTATTAATTTGTTCACGAGCGGTAATAGGGACACTTCTTGGAATTATAGACCAGTGATTCTTAAATCAGTAGTGTGCAAACCACTGAAGAGCATTATTGAATAAGGAATTTGTGAGTATTTGGAGAAACGTACTCTGGCTGCTGAGAAGAATGAGCAATGTTTTTTGAGGTGCATGTTCTCCTTTACGAGCCTGATTTAATTATTTGAAAAACTGAAAAAAAAAAACAAACAGATAAATCAGAACAGACGATGTGGGTGCATCACTCTGCGTCAGGAGTTTGATCAGTTCCCCACAGTAGACTCATTCCGTAAGTCAGGAGGCATAGGGTCCAGGGAAACCTGGCTGCGTTGATTCAGAGTTGGCCACTAACAGAAGGCAGATTATGTAGTATATAGAGTGGATTCGGGCTGGAAGACAGCGGACAGCCGTGTCCTGCTAGGAGGGTGGAAACCTCCGTACACTTTACAACTCTATTTGGACTCTGCAGTTACAGTGCTGCAAGAAAAAGGGTTGAGGGAAATAACCGATTTAATCTGACCACCCCGAAGCACCTGAATAATTTGTGGATTTAGGGCTGATGACGTAAGAAAATCGCTGAGCTGTTGACTGCATCGCCACGTTTTCTAAACTGACCTTCCATTTACATATTACAGGACAGATCCTACAATGACTTCAAAACATTTTTTTTCCAATGGAGCCCTAAAGCCAGCATTTTAAAGTGTTTAGCAGCAGCTTCTGGTGTTCATTAAAACAACCAGCCTTCCGAAATGCCAATTCCAAATTCCCATTTCAAGTACACACCAAGTTATCCGAGTGCCAATTTACCTCTGAATCGTGGTTTTATCATATCGGGTGTAAATACGCTCATATCTCGATCCATTTAACCCTGAATCTACATGGCCGGTGGGGAATCCGTGTCACCCTCTGAAATCAATAATAAAACCAATCCAGGCAATTGGAGAATACAGAAGAAACAATTTCCAAAGTTTCCATCTCCTCTTGCTGTAACCATACATTTTACTCAGTCTCCATGCTTCAGTGTGTGCAAGGACAGAGGGATCGAACAGTATCAACGACTTTCTAGATTGTTCGGTGCTGTGAAGTTCTAAACTAGACATACAGTCAGACACCCATAGGAACAGGGTCTTCAGCCTGTCAGGCCCGTGAGGAATTATTTAAACTCCCGACTCCCACCGACCTCACCCGGACCTGGCCATCCATATCCCTATCATCCATGTACTTCTCCAATCATCTCTTAAACGCTGTCATCGGAATCTCAATTACCATTTGCGTTGTCAGCACTGTCTACACTCTGACCACCCTTTGGGTGAAGAAGTCTCCCCTCATGTTTCCCTTAAACATTTCACATTTCACAATTCACCCATGATCTCCAGTTGTATTCTCGCTCAACATCAGTGGCGAATGCCCGCTTGCATTTACACTCTCTATACGCCTCATAATGTTGTATACCTCTATCAAATCTCCCCTCAGTCTTCTACCCTCTCGTGAATAAAGTGCTGACATATGTAATCGTTCCATTTAATTCAAAACCTTCAGTACCAGCAGTAGCTGTGTAATTTTTTTCTTTATTTTTTCAATCATATTTGCATCTTTCCTGTAGCTAGTTGACCCCAACAACACACAATGTTCCAATTCGGGCCACAATAAAGCCTTAAACCACAGCAACGTAACGTTCCAACTCCTGTACTCCATACGTTGGTCTCGGGGTATTGCGCAACAGATATGTGGGTATTTTTTTAGGGAACACTTACACAGAGTTCAGTATAGGCTTGTCTCAGTGACGCAGGGAAAGGATGACAGTGTAAAGCAATCCTGGGAGACAAGAAAGTTGGAACACGTCAAGAGGAAGAAAGAACGATACTTACAGAACAGGAAGTAAGGATCAGTTAAGACTATGGCGAGTCACAATGTAGACAGGAAGGAATTTAACAATGTACTTAAAAGAGTGACAGGAGGATTTGAGAAGTCCTTGACGAGTTGCACTGTGAAGAGCAGGAGGAGACTGGACAGAGTGTGGGCAGATCAGATGTAAAAGAGGAAAATGTGTCTGGACTCCAAGGAGGCGGTGAAGCTCCTCACTGAATACATTGATCAATGCGAACACAGCGTCAAAAGGCAGATATGCTCGAACATGCCGACGCTGAGAAAGAGGATGCGCTGGAAACTTAGAAAACATTATGATGGATAATTCTCCGATGCCGAACGAGATATAGCCCAGGTAATAGATGATTCCCCGATACCGGCAGGGATATAGTCCAGGTAATTTTGGAAAGCGCGCAAATATTGCTGAGCTATTGGACAGGATATTTGTGTCTTCACTGGCAACAGAAGTAGAACTAGATGATTGGAGGGTGGGAAATGTTGTTCATTTGTTGACGAAAAATAACAGGGATGCTTCTTGTAAATATAGACCAGGGAGTCTTACATAAGTAGTGGGTAAACTACTGGAGAGGATTATTGAAGAGGGAACTTATGAGTATTTGGAGAAACGTAGTCTGGTTACGGAGAGAAATGTTGTCCTTAATGAGCCAGATTGATTTATTTGAAAAACTGAAAAAGAAAGGAACAGATGAACCAGGACGGTCGATGTGGGGCATTAATCAGCTCCCCAAAGTGGACTCATCCAGAAAGTCAGAAGGCAAGGGATCCAGGGAATCCTGGCTGCGCTGATTCAGTATTGGTTTCCTAACAGGAGGCAGATGATATGGTAGACAGAGTGAAGTCCGGCTGGAAGACAAATGGCAGCCGTGTTCCGCACGGAGAGTCGAAACTTCTGTACAATTTACAACTCTATTACGCGTCTGCAGTTACAGTGCTCCAAGAAATAGGGCTGAGGATATAATCGATTTAATCTGACCACAGAGCATAATTAATGGAATTAGGCTTGACGACGTAAGCAATTCGCTGAGCTACTGACTGCACCAGAGCGTTTTGTAAACTGACCTGTCATTTACATATTACAGGGCAAATGCTACAATGTCTGCAAAACACCTTCTCCATTGGAGCCCTACAACTTAAAACCAGCATTTCAAACTGATCAGCAGCAGCTTCTGGCGCTTATTAAAAGAATCAGCCTTCCAAAATGCCAATTCCAAATTCCCAATTAATGGACACACCAATTTATCCCAAGATCAATTTACCTCTGAACCGTGGTTTTATCGTATCGAGTGTAGATACGCTCATATTTCGATCCATTTAACCCTGAATCCACATGGGCGGTGAGGGATCCGTGTCTCCCTCTGAAATCAATAATAAATGAAGCATACAAAACTACACAAAGTAAAATGCAGCAAAGGAAAAACAAACACCTGTGCTCACACAAAGACATCGTGGGCAATTGGAGAATATGGAATAAACAACTTCAAAAGCTTCCATCTTCTCATGCACAGAAGCAGTCATCAGCCCGTCCAGTCAGTGAGGAATTATTTCATCTGCCTACTCCCATCGACCTCACCCGGACCGTGGCCAACCATATCCCTCTCATCTGTGTACTTATCCGATCATCTCTTAAACGATGAAATCGGAATCTCAATTACCATTTGTGTTGTCAGCACTGTCTACACTCTGACCCCCCCCCCCCCTCTGGGTGAAGAAGTTTCCTTTCATGGTTCCCTTAAATATTTCACATTTCACCATTCATCCATGATCTCCAGTTGTATTCTCGCCCGATATCAGTGGGGAAAACTTGCTGGCATTTACACTCTCTATACGCTGTCAGTGTGGGTTCCGATCTGTATCTGTCTCTGTCTTTTACAATGTGAGAGTGTGGGCTTCATTTTGTATTTGTCTGTTTCCGCTCCAACGGTTAAGTTTGTCATCTCAGTCCTGTGCCTGTGAGACTCTGATTCAATGTTGGCGAGTGTATTTTTTTCTCCTTCTTCTCCGCTGTTCCTCAAACCCAGTAAATACTCATAAAATAGATTCTGTATTCCCTGAGCTATTTTTAGAACAAGAATCTCCCGCAGTTGGTTTATGTTAAAATTATGGGATTGACAGTGCGCTGATGAATGATGACGGTTGCATCGAGCAGAACATTCAGCGTCGAGGAGTCTTACGTCAAACTGATCATTCTGTCCGACGTCATCCTGCACCCATTTCATTGCTCAACCACACAGACTCAATTGAGTAGCCCGTGATCTGTATTTTTCTGTGGTTTGGCAAGACAACTTCTTAAATGTTGAATGAAAATAATCTGATTAAATAAATTCATTAGTTTTTTTTTATAAATAAGTACGTAATTATATTAATAGTTGGTTCGAAATAAGACCAACTGAGGCAAAGCGTTTCATGTTCCAGCATCATTTATATGAACACATTTCCTCTCAGCAATTCTATGTCGCTCTCTTCACCGTGTATCTGCTCTGTATTGTTTGCCAATTCTGTCCCAGATTCCTCAATGTGCACTGGACCATGAATCTACTCGAGTTATGCCCCACTCATAAATCATTCAATATTCATTTCATGTTTCTTATTAAAAAAAAAACAAAGAAAAGCTCCAGCACCATAGAGACCCTTCGGCCCACAAAGTTGTGCCGAACATGTCCCTAAATTAGAAATTTATAGGGTTACTCATAGCTCTGTTTTTCTAAGCACGTACCTATCCAAAAGTCGTTAAAAAACCCTATCATAACCACCTCCACCATCGTTGCCGGCAGTATATTCCACGCACTCAACATTTTCTGCGTGAAAAAAAAACTTATGATAGTTTCGGACTTGTCTGCAATGTGCCTTGCATTTGGCATTGATAAAATTGTGTCTACGTTGTTCTGTGCAGCATTGTGAGAGTTTGTGAATAGGACTGCGAGGGAAGCTCCAGTGTCACATTTCGAATAATCCAACTTTCCACTTTGCAGCTTTCAGTTCATTGATGAACCCCTGAGAATCTGGCGTCACCGCTTACGTCACTGTTCATCCGGGAATGTTCCGCATGTCAGAAATATGGTGGATGGAACAGTTTGCTCCTGTTAGATTTAAGCTGCTATGTTTAACTGACCGTGTTAATCCTTTACATACTTTATCGCTGTGTTGCAACACACCGTGTCATATATGACACTCATTGGTGCCGAAGAACGAGATGAATGGAGGAGAATGGACAGCTGTTGATTAATAGATTGATATTACAATGTGAATACATCAGTTGGAGATGTTGGGATCCAGGGAACTGTAGAGAACAGGAACAAGCCCTTCTGCGCTGAACAAGATACCGAATGAGATTAAACTCTGATGACTGTACATGACCCATCTCCATTCACTCACTGCACACTCATGTACTTTGACTGAATATTTACCGTTATGGGAAGCTCGAGGTTATATCTTAAAAGATGGCAAACCAGTACGATCAGCCCCCATGTTGATGGAAATATTTGAGGAGGGAAGTGGAAACACTTATGAATTAGACAAAAATGTTAAGGATCATTTACAGACTTCTCCGGAAGGGAGCAGGAAGGCTGATGAGTTCCGCAAACTAGAATCAATCTGGGTGGTGAACGGGAATCCAGATGTAGAGGTAGCGATGACAGAGAAACCAGCAAACTGTACACATATGGACAGTCATGACACCTTAAGAGGGTCAGGAGTTAGCAAAGCTACAAAGAGGCGAAAAATCTGAAGAGTTTGGGAAATATCGAGGGATACAGGGACGGAATCGGATTGTACTTAATAATGATAAATTTGTGGTGCCAAAATGGCGAAAATAAAACAGGTGAGGTACAGGCATCATGACATTTGTGGGCATCAAGGATCAGAGAGAACTGTGGAACAGTTGAAGAAACTGTGTTGGTGGCCGAAATTGCGATAAGATGTACAATGTTATTGTAAGGATTGTTTGATTTGTGCCCAGCGATAACATAGATAAATCGGCAAGAGAAGTAGTTGTAAGTGGTCCCGTAGAAGGACCCCCTGTTAACATGCAGATTTATTTTGATGGTTCTTCGCCTCCATCCCCTGGAGGACTGAAATATATCCTCGAGATAGTGGATGCGGTCACCAAGTGGAGAGAGGTTTACACAACTAGATCATGAAAACCGCTGATGTTACAGCCAGGATTTTGTCCGACAGAGTTTTTCCCCGTTGGGGATTGCCAAGGACTCTCGAATCAGATCATGATCCCCGCTACACCCCAGAGGTGACACGAAATCTAATGAAACGTTAGGGGTAAAACGGAAGTTCCATATCCCCTATCCAGCACAATACAGAGCTATTGTTCAACGGATGAACAGAACTTTAAAGACAATGTTGTCTAAAATGGCTAAACGGCTCCTGGGTCAGTGTCTTAAACTACATTCTTAAGATAGTCCTCGGCAGAGAAGCATCCTCTCCTGCATTTACACGTTTTAAGTTGACGATCGGGAGGAAAATGAAAGGGTTAGTATTCCTGCTTGGCTACATTTATCACAGACCGAGTATGATACATTGGAAAGGACAAATGCAAGCAGCAATTAATTGACTCTTTTATGGAGGCTTATTATGATGCCGCCCATAATACATGATGGAAAAAACGGCAGAGCGAAGCTTGTTTCGAGGTGCGAGCAAAACCGCGGTCGTTGGAAATAGGACAGAAGGTTATGCTGTCATTGCATCTGCCGAGCCCCTTTACAATTTCCGGATTTGTCGGGACTGAGCCAGTCCATCAGTATATCGAATCCAGACCGCTCCAAACAAGTTGGGTTGGTATCATGTTAACCAACTCAAACCCCTTGGAGATAGTCAATGTCCTCTAGTAACTGAATTACAGAAAACCTATTGTCAATGGGATGCTCTGGTCCGAGATGAGATAATTCTCTTGGATTTACGTTTCAGACAATCGACGGATAAAGGAGCAGTTGCCCCCTCAGTGAGTTGGGCGAAAACTTCCATTTTATACCCGGAGGATCGAGACAGTTCACATCTCTGCACTCGCCCGGGCGAAAACGGAGACACTGGAAGAGAAAAACAGATGGGAGAACGTGTTTGTTGCGTGGTATTTTGGAAATAAAGTGGGCGATAATTTACCTGATATGAAAGGATTTTAACAAGGCGTTAAATTTTTCCATGGCAGGACCATTCATAATGTCATAAGGTTTGGCATCCAGGGAAAGTTCGCTGATGGATCCTGACCTGACGCCCACAGAAGGCCAAGGATAGTTGTGGCTGGAGCGTTTTCTCCCTGGATTTTGGTGACAGGTGTTCTGCAGAGATCTGTTCTGAGACCGCCAGCTATTTGTGTTTTATGAACGATTTGGATGAGGAGGTGGAAGAGTGGTTTATTGTGTTTTCAATGATGTGGTGGTTGGTGGAATTATGGATAGTATAGAAGGTTGTCACAGATTACAACAGGACAGTGACAGGAAGCAGAGCAGCGCTGAGAAGTTACAGATGGAGATGAACCCGGAAAGGTACGAAGTGATTCTCTTTGGAAAGATGAATTTGAATTCAGAGGTGATACTTTCTAGGGTGAAACGAGGGCCGCACATTAGTATGTGTTCCAAAATGGAAACAGAAAGGTGAGACTTACTCCAATAAGCCGAGGGACGCTCATCGGTACGAAAACCACAATAGGCTCGGAGCGATGTACTGCATGAGCAGAAGGAAGTGTGAACGCATCCTGTGTTCTGCACTTTCGTATAGTGACACTCGGAAGGCAATATACCTGACAGTAAATCAGGAGGAAAAATATGACAACTTAAGGAGTACATCCAGATTGCAGGGTTGTGTCTAGTGGTGTCCCACAAGGATACGTTCCTGGACCTCTACTTTTTGTGATTTTCATTAACGACCTGGATGCGGGGGTAAAAGGTTGGGATGGTAAGTTTGCAGACGACACAAAGGTTGGTGGGGTTGTAGAGAGTGTAGAGGATTGTCGAAGATTGCAGGGAGACATTGATAGGATGCAGACGTGGGCTGAGAAGTGGCAGATGGAGTTCAACCCGGAGAAATGTGTGGTGGTACACTTTGGAAGGACAAACTCCAAGTCAGAGTACAAAATAAATGGCAGGATACTTGATAGTGTTGAGGAGCAGAGGGATCTGGAGGATAGAATTTAAGAGACGCGATTTAATGACGCAGCTCTATAAAACACGAGTTAGGCCACACTTGGAGTACTCTGTCCAGTTCTGGTCGCTTCACTATCGGAAGAATGCGGACACATTGGAAAGGGTACAGAGGAGATTTACTAGGATGCTGCCTGGTTTAGAGAGTATGGATTATGATCAGAGATTAAGGGAGCTAGGGCTTTACTCTTCAGAGAGAAGGGGGATGACAGGAGACATCAAAGAGGTGTAAATCTAGTTCCAAAATCTAGTGATTTGTGATAGATCATTACTCATCACTTGAAGAGAAAACTAAGGGGGAACTTCTTCATTCAGAGGCGGGGAGAGTGTGCCCGGAGCTGCAGAGCAAGTGGCAGGGACGATTGTAATCTTTATGAGAAGTTTGCTTAGGTCACTGGATGAGAAGCATACGGAGGGCTATGGTCCAGGTGGAAGTTGTTGGATCTCGGAAGATTAATGCTTTAGCACAGACTAGACTGGCCGAATGGCATTTTCCTGTGTTGTAGTGTTTTATGACTCTAATGCCTTCACAATCTCTTCAGCTACCTCTTTCTGAACTCTGCGGTGTCTTATCTACCTTTAGGCATTTCAGCTTCAAAAACACCTTCTCTCTTTGGTAAAAGCATGTATCCTCACTTCTGCCCCAGGTACTGCTGACTGTTTGGCATTTATGTAATAAATTTAATGACACAACTGTAGTGGGTGACTTCACTCTGCAGGAGGATTGGGAAAGTCAGTTTGGCGTGAGATCGCAAAAGAGGGGATGTATTGAAAGCTAACGAAATGGCTTTTTAGAGCAGCTGATGGTTGAGCCTACTCGGGGAACTGCTATCTTACATTGGGTGTTGTGTAATAACCCAGATCTTATTAGGCAGGTTAATGTAAAGGAACCATTAAAAGTCAGTGATCATAATATGATTGAAGTCCCACTACAATTTGTGAGGCAGAAGCACAGGTCACATGTGTAGTATCGCAATGGAATGAAAGTGAATTACAGAGGCGTGAGAGAGGTGATTCCCCAGGTGGATTGGAGGATGCTGGTGGAGATGACGTCAGAGCAGAAATGGCTGACGTTTCTGGGAATAGTTCATAATGTGCAGGATAGATATATTCCACAGACGTAGTTCTCAAACAGCGGGGCTGGGCTATCGTGCCTGACAAAGGAAGTTAAGGACTGTATAAAAGCATATAAGGTAGCAAAAGTGAGTAGTAGGTTGGATAACTGGGTAGCTTTTAATATCTAACAACAGGCAAATTTAAAATAAAAGCTATAAGGCGAAAGGTGAATTATGACAGCAAACTATACAATAATATCAACCAGTTATAAAATATACGAAAGGGAGGCGCGAGTTGATATTGGACCACTGGAAAATGATGCTCATGGGGTACAAATGGGGAAGAGATGGTAGATGAACTTGATAGGTACTTTGCATCCGTCTTGTCTGTGGAAGACACCACCAGTGTGCCAGAGATCCATGGGTGTCAGGGTACAGGAGTGAGTGCCATTGCTATCACAAAGGAAAACGTCTGAGGCAAACTCAGGTTCTTAAAGTGGATAAGTCACCTGGACCAGATGGACTACATCCCAGAGTCCTGAGAGAGGTTGCTGGAGAGATAACAGATGCATTGGTCATGACCCGTCAAGAATCACTTGATTCTGGCATGGTCCCAGAGGACAGGTAGATTGCAAATGCCAATCCACTCTTTGAGAAGGGAGTAAGGCGAATTAAAGTAAATTATAGTCCAATTAGCCTAACCTCAGTGGCTGAGAAAGTGTGGAGTCATGATAACAGATGAGGTTTTGGGGTACTAGGAGACTAATGATATAATGTCAAAGCCAGCATAGGTTCTGTACAGGGAAATCTTGCCTGACAAGTCTGTTACAGATCTTCGAGGAAGTCATAAGCAGGATGGACAAACGAGAGGCAGTGGATATCACTTACTTGGATTTTCAGAAAGCATCTGATAAGGTGTCACACATGAAACTGCTTAACAGGATAAAAGTCAGAAGTAATACAGGAAAGGATAGAGGACTGGCTGACAGCCAAGGGGCAGCGAGTGGGAATAAAAGGGGCCTTTTCTGGTTGGCCAGCAGTGACTTGTGGTCTTCAGGGGTTAGTATTCGGACCGCTACTTTTCACATAGTTTGTCAGTGACTTGGATAATGGAACTGATGGCTTTGTGACAAGGTTTGCGGATGATACAAAGATAGGTGGAGGTGATGGTAGTGCTGAGGAAGCAATACGATTGCAGCAGGACTCAGAGAAATTTGAAGAATGAGCAAGAAAGTGGCAGATGGAATACAATATTGGGAAAAGTACGATAGTGCATTTCGGCAAAAGGAACAATAGTGAACTGTTATCTGATTGGGGAGAAGGTTCAAGCCACAGAAGTACAGAAGGAAATGTGATGATGATGATGATGAGGTCGTCGACTCAGGACTGACTCAGGGCAGCGTCGGGCATTTTCATGCCTTACAAGGCGCGGATCGGAAGGTTGTGTGGGGCGCTGCTGCTCACACAGACATTTCACAGTATCTTTCTTTATTTTGTGAGGTCGAATTCCGAGCTCAACACTCAATCCGGCACGGATGGAAAGCGTACTCGGGAGAGGCCCGACTGTATTCGAACCCGGGGACCTCCGTTACGGAGTCCGGCGCTGACGTCACTACGCCACCAGGACCTTGGGCAAGACTCCCAGAAGATTAATTTACGGGTTGAGTCTGTGGTAAAGAAGGCAACTGCAATGCTGGCTTTATTTAAAGTGAAGTAGAATATATTAGCAATGAGATAACGCTGTTGCTTTATAAGACACTACTCAGGCCACACGTCAGAACATAAGAAATGGGAGCAGGAGTCGGCCATTGGCCCATTGAGCCTGCCCCGCCATTCAATAAAATCATGGCTGAACTCAGCTCCATCTACCTGCCTTTTCCCTATGGCCTTTAATTCCCTTACTCTGCAAAAACCTATCTAACTGTATCTTAAATATACTTCGTGAGGAAGCCTCAACTGCATCCCTGGACAGAGAATTCCACAGATTCACCACTCTCTGGGAAAAATAGTTTCTCCTCATCTCCGTCCTAACTCTTCTCTCCTGAATCTTAAGGCAATGTCCCCAAGTTCTAGTCTCATCTACCAATGGAAACAACTTTCCTACTATCTTATCTATCCCTTTCAAAATTCTGGGTATTTCTATAAGATTCCCTCTCATTCTTCTGAACCCCAGAGAGAAAAGCCTCAGGCGCTCAATCTCTCCTCATAGGTTAACCCCCTCATCCCTGGAATCAAATTGGTTCACCTTCTCTGCATTGCCTCCAAAGCCAGTACTGTATATCCTTCCTCGAGTACGGAGACCAGAACTGGACACAGTACTCCAGGTGTGGCCTCACCTGTACCCTGTATAGTGGCAGCATTACCTCCCTGCTCTTGAACTCAATCCCTCTACCAATGAAGGCTAACATTCCGTTAGTTAGAGTATGCGGGACTTCTATCTTAGAAAATGTGTGTTATCATTGGAGAGAGTCCAGAGGATCTTCACGAAGACGATTCCGGGAATGAAGGGGTTAAGCATGAGAAGCGTTTGCCAGCTTTGGGCCTGTATTCCTGCACTGACTTATGTTTAGTAAATGTGGGTGGAGGGTGTTCAGAAGCTGCAGAAGGCTGTAAATCTCGTCACCTCCATCTTGGGTACGAGACTACAAAGTATCCAGGACATCTTCAGGAAGCGGTATCACAGAAAGGCAGCGTCCATTATAAAGGACCTTCAGCACCCAGGACATGCCCTTTCCTCACTGTTACCATCAGGTAGGAGATACAGAAGCCTGAAGGCGCACACTCAGTGATTCAGGAAAAGCTTCTTCCCCTCTTTCATCCGATTCCTGAATGGACTTTGAAAGCTTTGGACACTCAATATACAGTATTTCCGTTTTTACACATTTTAATAAACTATTCCTCACACATAATTGATTTACTTGTTGATTATTGTTTTAATTAGTTTATTATTATCTATGTCAGAATATGAATTGCTTTGAACTGCTGTTTGATTATTGTTTAAATTCATTTATTATTATTATCTATGCCAGAATATGTATTGCATTGAACTGCTGCTGCTGTCAACAAATTTCAAGCCAAATGCCTGAAGTAATAAACCTCATCCTGAATCTTGAATCTCACTGAAACCCACCGAATGTGGAAAAGTCCAGATAGGGTGGATGAGGAGAGGCCTTTTCCTATGGTGGGGGTAGCCATAACAGAGGGCACAGCCTGAAAGCGGAGGAGCAACCTTTTAGAGCAGTTAAGGAGGATTTTATTTAGTCAGAGTGCAGTGAATCTGTGGAATTCTGTGACACAAATGGCGGTGGGGGCCAACTCTGTGTGTACATTTCAGGCAAAAGCTAATAGTTTATGGATCAGTCGAGGCATGACAGGATATGCCGAGGAGACAGGTGCATGGGGTTGAGTGAGAACCGGGATCAGCCATGATAGAACGGCGGAGCAGACTCAATAGAGCTGATTGGCCTAATTTTGCTCCTATGTCTTATAGTATTATTCTGCATGAGTCTTACACAGTGAAGATTGACACAAAATACTTATTACATTCGGCCGCGATTTCTTTGCTCTATTACTAACACGCCAGCATCATCTTCCAGTGGTACAGTATCAACTCTTCCCTCTCTTTTACTCATATTTATATATCTGAACAACTTTTGATACCTGATATTATTGGATCACTTACCGTAATTTTTCATCATGTCTTTCCTGTGTGTGTGAGTGTGTGTGTTTTTTTTTTGTTGTCTCTTGTTGGTTATGTAAAAGATTTCCAATCCTCTCACTTCCCACTGTTTTCTTGCTATATTACATGACCCTGCTTTTGCTTTTATCAAAAACAGGAGAAAATCTGTGGATGCTGGAAATCCAAGCAACTCATACACAAAATGCTGGAGGAACCTGGGAGGCCAGGCAGCATATATGGGAAATAGCAAACAGTCGACGTTTCGGGCCGAGACCCTTCATCAAGACTGGGAACAAAAAAGATGAGACGTCAGAGGAAGCAGTGTGGGGGTTGGAGGGGTGGAAGATGTGGTAGGTGATGGGTGAAACTGGGAGACGGGGAGCAGTGAAGGAAAAATCTTTGGATTTTATTTCCTTAATGATTTTCGAAAGATCAATGCTAATGCCTCCACATCACTTCAGCCACCTCTTTCGGATCTCAGGGGTGTACACCATCTGGTCCAGGTGACCTATTTACCTTCAGACCATCTCTGTTTCCCAAAGAACCTTCTCCCGTGTAACGTAACTTTACACATTCTGACCACTGACATCTGGGACTTCCATATCCCTGCCAGTGTCTTCGAGAGATAAGAGTGACATACAAGACTTTTTCAGTTCATCTGCCATCACCATGCAGCCCCACCCCATTTCTACCTCTCCAGCATCATTTTTCAGTGGTCCGATATCCACTTCAGCCTCTCTTTTACAATATATGTACCTGAAGAAAACTTTGGTATCCTCTTTAATATTGCGGGCTAGCTCATCTATGTGATCCATCTTTCCCTTCTTAATTATTTTAGTTGCATTCTGTTTGTTTTTAAAAGCTTCCCAATTCTCTAACTTCCTAATAATTTTTGCTCTGTGCCCTCTCCTTGGTTTTTACATTGTCTTTGGTTTCTCTTATCAGCCACGGTTTTGACACTTTACCTTTAGAATACTACTTGCTCTTTGTGATGTGTATATACCCTATGCCTCGCAAACTGCTTCCAGAAATTCCAGCCATTGCTGTTCTGTTTTCATCCCTGCCCGTGTTCTTTTCAAATCAATTTTGACCAATTCTTCTCTCTTGCTCTCTTTTTAAATCTTGTTATTAGTTTTAAACAAACATAAATGAAACATGAATACAAAGTGTTTGAGAGTACATAATTAATAGTGTAAAGACATTAATATATATAATAATAAAAATAGATAAAAAAAAACACTAACCAACATGGGCCATTCAATAATGTTAAGTACGTATACAGTAGTGCCAGTAACTCCGAACCTCCATCCAAAGGGACGCACCTTCTGAATTCTTCAATTAAAACCAACTCTCTCAAGCTGTTAAAATCCTCATTTACATGTTCAGATGTGCACCAGCAGTCAAAACACACAAATTTCTCATAAGCAAATTCTGTATGTCTGGTTCATAGATTTCTTCAAATTTCTAAACTTTTGCCTGTCTGCTTCTGGGACCAACCCGTAAGCTTTGAGCACAGCCTGTTTTTCACTATGTCATAATATGTGGTCATAATGCGTGACCATGTGGTTAAGGTGGTGAACTAGCAATCCGAAGATCATGAGTTCAAGCCTCAGCCGAGGCAGCTTGTGTGTCCTTGAGCAAAACACTGAACCACACACAGCTCCTGCACATTTATAGCCCAGTGGCGATGATTGGGGCAGCATAAATAAGTAAATAATCAGCTGCTTCAGCTACTGTCAAAGCAGAATAGGCTTGCTAAGCCTTCCCTTTAATTACACTTTGTAAGAGAATTTTCTGTCTGTTTTTTTGCCTTTCCAGCCTGAAACTGCCTCTGCCTTTCCGGAGCCTCCATCTTCAATTTTTCTAACTTCTACTGGAGCTCAAGCCCACGATGTTTACTTTCAGGAAACACCTCCAACTCCTCCACTTTAAACACACCCTCAGATACATAATGTTCAGCTATTATCCTCTGCATCTGTGCCCTCCTCATTGTCAATTTCACCTCAGCAAGTATTAACGTTCTAGCAATACTCAACAACTCAATCCTTCTGGTGTCCTCTAATGCCTGAGAGGTTCACACTTCCAGATATCTATCAACATCCATTGCTGCTGATTTTCCACACACAAATTAATCAAAAGGGATTTCCCCAATGAAATCCATATTAAATCAATCCTTAAATTTGTTCATATCCCAGGTGCAGGCCCCATTTTGTTACAAACCATAACGCTTTAGAAATGAACCAGCAGCAACAGACTACTCCCAGTGGCCATACATTTTAATTCCATGTCCCATTCCCATTCTGATATGTCTATCCATGGCCTCCTTTACTGTCAAAATTAATCCAAACTCAGGTTGGAGGAACAACACTTTATATACCGGCTGGGTAGCCTCCAACCTGATGGCATGAACATTGACCTCTAACTTCGATTAATGCCGCTCTTCCCCTTCTTACCCCATCACTGACATATTTAATTGTTTGCCTGTTTTCCATGTCTCTCTGGTGCTTCCCCCCACCTTTCTTTCTCCCGAGGCCTCCTGTCCGATGATTCGTTCCCATCTCCAGCACTGTATCACTTTCGCCAATCACCTTTCCAGCTCTTAGCTTCATCCCACCCCCTCCGGTCTTCTCCTATCATTTCTCATTTCACACTCCCCCCACCACTTTCAAATCTCTAAGTATCTTTCCTTTCAGTTAGTCCTGACGAAGGGTCTCAGCCTGAAACATTGACAGTTCTTCTCCTTATAGATACTGCCTGGCCTGCTGTTTTCCACCAGCATTTTGTGTGTGTTGTTTGAATTTCCAGCATCTGCAATTTCCTCGTGAGTGTTATGTGTATAAATATAACTCGCAAACTATTGAGCTCGGGGGAGACAAGGGTTGGAGTCTTGAGATGGTAAAGTATGAAAGTTCAGTTCAACCGCAGAATAGGTGACGAGAGAGATATTTGTAATCCAGGGTAAATGTTGAGAGAAGGCAATTATGTCGTATTCCACAGGTTCCATGGTGGTAAAATGAGACCAACAGTCGCTGTAGATTTTATCTGTCATCCTTCTAAATCCACAAAATAATTATCACCCGAAGTGACTTATCATGAGGGGTATCGTCTTCAAATGAATTACCACACCACAGCCAGGCAAGGGTTAACACATAAGTGGTCTCTGCAGGATAAACCAAATCAGATCCACTCCTACGGATCAAATGAGGTGACAACCACACATTTGAGTACGGTGAATCGATAATTAGCAAACACTTGTGGGCAAAGGAAAATTCCAAACAGTGGCCCTTGGCCACTAGTTCCCTGGTTTTGATCCTTCCATTTTTCCTCCTTCGTCTCAGTCTGACTCTGAGTGTCTGTGTCCTCGGTTAAAACTAAACAAGCTGCACACAATGTAAACAAGCTGCGAGTCAGACACATTTGCCTTCTTAATCTCTCTCTCTCTCCACAGCAAACAAAACCTAGGGATTCATAACAATGGCCACTCCCCATTCTGAGCTGACAGGTGTGCCAGTAGGTGGGATGACTGAGTGAATCCTTTCCCACATTCTCAGCAGGTGAATGGCCTCTCTCTAGTGTGAACTCGCTGGTGTGCCAGTAGGGTAGATGACTGAGTGAATCCCTTCCCACAGACTGATCAGGTGAACTGCTTCTCCGCAGTGTGAATTCGCTGATGACTCTTTAGGGTGAATGACCGAGTGAATCCCTTCCCACAGACTGAGCAGGTGAACGGCTTCTCCCCAGTGTGAACTCGCTGATGTGCCTGTAGGGCAGATGACTGACTGAATCCCTTCTCACAGACTGAGCAGGTGAATGGCTTCTCCCCAGTGTGAACTCGCTGATGTACCAGTAGGGTAGATGACAGAGTGAATCCTTTCCCACAGACTGAGCAGGTGAACGGCTTCTCCCCAGTGTGAACTCGCTGATGTACCAGTAGGGTAGATGACTGAGTGAATCCTTTCCCACAGACTGAGCAGGTGAACGGCTTCTCCCCAGTGTGAATTTGCTGATGTACCAGGAGGTTAGATGACTGAGTGAATCCTTTCCCACAGACTGAGCAGGTGAACGGCTTCTCCCCAGTGTGAATTTGCTGATGTACCAGGAGGGTAGATGACTCAGTGAATCCTTTCCCACAGACTGAGCAGGTGAACGCCCTCTCCCCAGTGCGAACTCGCTGGTGTCTCTGTAGGCTGAATAAATTAGTGAATGTCTGCCCACAGACTGAGCAGGTGAACGGCCTCTCCCCAGTGTGAACTCGCTGATGTCTCTGTAGGCTGAATAAATTAGTGAATGTCTGCCCACAGACTGAGCAGGTGAACGGCCTCTCCCCAGTGTGAACTCGCTGATGATTCCATAGGTTGGATAAATGAGTGAAGCTCTTCCCACAGACTGAGCAGGTGAATGGCCTCTCCCCAGTGTGAACTCGCTGATGTCTCTGTAGGTTGGATGACTGAGTGAATCCCTTTCCACAGACTGAGCAGGTGAACAGCTTCTCCCCAGTGTGAACTCGCTGATGTCTCTGTAGGTTGGATGACTGAGTGAATCCTTTCCCACAGACTGAGCAGGGGAATGGCTTCTCCTCAGTGTGAACCCACTGGTGAGCCATTAGGTCAAATGACTGAGTGAATCCCTTCCCACAGACTGAGCAGGTGAATGGCTTCTCCCCAGTATGAACTCGCTGATGTCTCTGTAGGTTGGATGACTGAGTGAATCCCTTTCCACAGACTGAGCAGGTGAAAGGCTTCTCCCCAGAGTGAACTCGCTGATGTACCAGTAGGGTAGATGACTGAGTGAATCCTTTCCCACAGACTGAGCAGGTGAACGGCTTCACCCCAGTGTGAACCCACTGGTGAGCCATTAGGTCAGATGACCGAGTGAATCCTTTCCCAGAAATTCAGCAGATGACCAGCCTCTGCCCGGTGTGGTGTGAACTGATTGGTGTTTTCACAGGTGGGAAGACCGACTGAACCCCTTCTCACACACAGAACAGGTGAATGGCCTTGTCCAGTGTGTGAACCTGCTGATCTAACTTCAATTGTGATAACCGAGTGAATCCATTCCCACTGTCTGAGCAGGTGAAAGGCCTTTCTCCTGTGTAAATTACAGGTGTGACAGTTGGTCAAATGATCGAGTGAATCCCTCCCCACAGTCTGAGCAGGAAGGATGGTCAATTGGATCCCTTGCTCCACTTTTTAAATATCTAGACAGAGACAACAAAACAGGTGTGCCGTGTTTGAGCTTCCTGGAGACGAATTCCTTCTCAGTTTTAACCTGTAAAAAGATTTACAAAATCCATCAATGGGTGTAGGACAACATTTCAGATGAGATTACTTGAGTTGCCAAAGTTTCATCTGGTATCACACTGTTACAGTGAGGTTCAACACAAGTTGGACAGAGATCTCATCTCCTGACTGGTCAGAGTGATGGTATCTGGAATGACCATCAATTCCCTGATGCTCTTCCTGTCTCTATAAGAATGGGGCATTTCTGCCGTCTCCTGGCTCAGTTTGACTCTCTCCGTTGGTATTATTCCCTGTTCCTGCTGAGCAGCATGTGTTCTTCGCCCCACAGTAACTGAAACACTCTCACACAAATAGTCTTTCTTGACGTGTATTGGAGTGTTATATATTGGAGTATAAATTTTGCTGGACCAAAACTATGCAGTCAGCTTTGACTTGCTATTTGCTATGCATGTACCGAGAATGAAATCTTAGGAATGTAGAAGACAAAGGTGTGTTAAGGAGAGGTAGCTAAGAGATGTAGATTAGTTTGGTCAAATTTTGAAGCTTGCTATTTTGCTATGCATGGACCCGATTTAGTAGAATGAAATCTTAGGAATGTAGAAGACAAAGGTGTGTTAATGAGGGGTAGCTGAGAGATGAAGATTAGAACATGATTAAATCAATTGGTAGAAACAATGGTGGCAAGATGTACGTGTAGTACGTGTGATACGCAACTATAGATCGATTACATATGCTAATACAACTGGACAAGTACTATAAAAAATGCTGTGTCCGAGGATCGGGGGTGGGGGTGGGGGGGGGCAATCAGCGACTAGCTCAATGACTCTCTCAGCTTTGATTTGCAAATTAAAATTTAACCCTTCTTGAAGAATCTTCTGGGTCTCCTGGTCATTTGTGAGGCACGAAAAACCACGACATAATTGGCGTCAGGAACAGGACCGGAAATAGACCCACAGAAAGGAAACGACAGATTGTGGATGCTTCCCAGCCCTCTGGGGATCCCCACAAGGCTAACAGAATTAAGGGTGCACCCAAACAAAAGGTAACCGCTTTCTGCGACAATTTGGACTAAGAATTCGGTTGGCTTTGGGGAGGTCTTGGGGTCTCTGAAGTGTGGAACCACTGCCGAAGGGTCTCTCCGGTCCAAAGGATCTGGCAGAGTTGGGGGGTAACAGAGGAGGCTCAGAGGATTGATCAAGAACACTGCAGTGAGGGTAAGTACAAATAATTTAATAAGACATTAAGAAAAAGTCCACGTGGTGTTGGTAGATCACTGTAGGTACCGCTTCGTACGAAACGAAGGGCTGAACGGGCAGGGAAAGGAAATTAGACTAGGCGTAGAATTAGAGTAAATTTAGTAAAGAAAAAGTCCATGTGGTGTTAGACAAGGCGTAGAATTAAAGTAAATAATATTATCCAGTAAACAAACTGTGAATCTCTGAAATACCTTAAAAAGAGAGAATAACCTGACAGGTAAAGGAATGGCAGTAGAGATTCTGAGCAAAAAATTCCTGTTAATTAAATATGAGATCACAAAAACTTCAGAAAAATTGGGAAAAGAACCAAAAACCTGGCCACAAAGTGGCCAAGAGAAGGAAAGTTTGATGTAAGCTTGTGCAAAGATATGGAGGGACTAATTAAAAAATTACAAACCGAAAGATAAATCTAAGCAAAGAGGACAAAAAAGAGAACGAGAAATGGAAGTGCAAAAACTCTTCAGAATGGAGGGGGAAAGGCTGAGGGGGACAGGCAGAATATTGATTACAAGCGAGGAAGACACTAAGGTGCCGGAGAAACTCCAGAGAGAGAGGAGGGTACGGTGAGAAGCTGGCTTCAGCTCCGCACCCGGATGCGAAAGAAACAGAAAAGCCCCCTCCCTATAATGAGGAAGGAACCCCTAAGCAGTGCCCCCTGCTGACGAGAATGGTAAACATGCAGGGAGAAGTACAGGTTTGGGATAATGAGGAGGAAAAAAAAACAATATGAGAAGGAAAAAGCGGCGATATGGAAAGAGATACAGGCAGAAAGGATAAAGATAGAACAGGCAAAGAGAGAAATGGGAGAAGAGATTGAACGGATGAAATACTTGAGAGAGGAAAAGGAGAATGAGGAGTATCGGTTATACTATAGAAATAAACAGACTAGAAAAGAAAGTAGCTCATCAGAACAGGAAGAAAGAGAAGGTGACTCATTGGAGGAGCAAGAGTTAAGTAGAGAGAGAGAGGATGCGAGAATTTGGGGGAAGAGGGAGGAGGCATAAGCCTAGAAGGGCAGATGGAGGCGGTAGAGGAACAACTTGCAGAAATAGAGAGAGAGCTAGATATGTTACTCAGAGGGGATTGTCAGGAGAGATGCGAAAAATACTCTAGGGGCCAACCAAGTATAGAATCAAGACAGAAAGGAAGGACTCCACAGGGAGACCAAGGGAAGAAGAGGACCCCAGAGACATTTGTGTGGGAGGCAGTACAGACATACCCTGAGACAGATGGGGAGTCAGGCGAGGTGGAGAGCCAGGTCAGGTGGGAAGAAGGAGGAAGAATGATGCCTTTGTTAGTTAAAGGATCAGGACAAGTGCAGTATATCCCTTGGGGATCCCAGGACCTAGAAGGGCTGCCAATCTACATGAAGGAGCAGGGAAATGGATTAGAGCCTTTGAAGAAGAAACAGCAGGACGATTATTGGCTATGGGAGATTTGAAGGCACTGTTGATAAGGTTGATGGGAACCTCCAAATTTAACAAACTAATGGAAATGGCTGGCATAGTAAACTCGAACGACCCAAGAACTGATGGAGATGGGTTTGAAAGAGTGAGGCAGAGGGTATGGCAGGCCCTCAGAAAGCTTTATCCACCCAAAGTGGACCCCAAAGCCTTAAAAGGGGATCCACTGGGAGACACTGAAAACCCAGCAGCCTGCGTCAAAAACCAGTTGAAACAGTGAAGACTGGAGACTGAACAAGAGGTGGAGAATAGCTTATTTATGACCTCACTGTTCCGACATAACATTTTGGATGCAATGCCTCGACAAGTAAAATCCAAACTGGAGGAAGTGGTTGGGCAGACGTCAATGACCCCACAAGTATTTAGAGACCACATAGTCCATGCGGTTGAGAAATACCGGAAAGACAAACGAAGGTTGGCTGAGCAGCAGGAAGAGGTGCAAAGAATGTTAATACAAATGCAGCTTGAAGAACTCAAAAAGAAGGAAAATGAGAAAAACAAAAAGTTGCTGCCAGCAACCACCGGCTCGAGTACAGCCATCGAACTGGACAAAGCACCGCTATATGGAGGGACCGATCATACTGTAAGACAAGGGCTGGAAAACCCCATGCCAATAATCATCTTTGGAGGAGCATTCCCACAAATGCCCTATCAGGAACAGACTAAATTCAAACAGCCCAGACAGGACTGGAAGTCCCAAGGAGGGGGGCAGAGGGGACCAGTGAAGAGACAGGGGGAAAGAGAGGTAGAGAGATTGTGCTGGGTATGCAATCAGCCAGGTCACATGAGAAGAGATTGTCTGTTTACCCCATGGCCTGTCACACACCGGCAGGAACAGATAAGGGAACTAAAGTTTAATCAAGGACAAGCCCCCACAGGCCCAAGCGGACCTGCGAACCCCTATGCAAGGTATTAGGGGTGCCCCGAGAACTCGAGTGGGAAGGGACATTACCCAATGATAACAAGGGAGGCAGATGAGGAACCCATTGTTCAGGTTATGTTAGAAGGACAACTGACACCAATGATGATAGATACTGGAGCCACGTACACTTGTGTGCAGCCACTGTCTGCCCTTCACCTTCCCATGTCAGGAAAGTTTATTAAGATGGTAGGGTTCTCGGGGAAAACACAGTTGACACAGTGCACGGCTCCAGTGCGGTTGAGAATGGGAAATAAAGAAATTGTTTTGCCGGTGCCAGTATTTAAAGAAACTCCAATTAATTTGATAGGCAGAGATGCCTTATTGAAATTGGAATAAAAATTAGAATGTACTAGAAATGGGCTGAATGTGGAAAGAGCAGAGGCTCAATTGATAGTGCAAGAAGACAAGAAGGCTAATGTCTTTTGGATAGGAGACATCGCAGATCAGATTCAGGAAACCTGGGAAAAATGGAAAAAGGGCGTGCAGGCTATATTACCCAGGGCGTAACGCCCAAATCTGAGCTACATTGTACAGTGATTTTTGACGCGACTCAGAACAGGGAGTTAGAGGAGAGATGGCACCTGGAGGTATGTACCCAACAGCACCTGGAAGGGGAGGCTGTGATAATTGGAAAGCAAGGGGCAGCTTTACAAGTTAAGTGGAACACCTTTTTAGAAAAATGGTACAGGATACCGGAGGCTGTGCCCCACATAACGTTGTTGGTAAACAAGGGATATCAGTCTAAAGACTTAGGACCCTTAATTAAGAGTGCTGAAACCATAACAGTGTGGAGGAAAATCACGCCCGAGGTGTGGGTATCAGAAGACAACAATTGCATTAAAATAATGGTAAGTGTAGATATGGTAGGGACAGTGAGAGAGGTCGAAATAACTCCCCAACCAGACCTGCCCTTGCTGGGAAAGGGTACAGGCCAGCAGAAAGATAAAAGTTTAGATGATTTGCCGTCTATTCTGTGGTCACAGCCTGACAAGGACGTAGGGAAAATAAAAACAGCTAGTCCGGTGGAAATAAGGCTGAAAACAGGAGCAATTCCACCCAGGAGACCACAATACCCACTAAGACCAGAAGCAGAAGAGGGAATAGCATCGACAGTGCAGGGATTGCTTGAAATAGCGGTGCTTAAAAGAACAAACAGTCCATGTAATACCCCATTGCTGCCGGTCTTAAAAGCAGATAAATCTAAGTGGAGATTGGTGCATGATTTGCATGTGGTAAATGATGTGGTAGAGGACTGGCCAGCGGTAGTCCCCAACCCACACACGCTTTTGACTAATGTCCTACCAGAAGCAAGTTACTTTTCAGTGATTGATTTGTGTTTGGCTTTCTTCAGCATTCCTCTGGCCGACCAGTGTCAGTATCTGTTTGCATTTACTTACAGAGGTGCTCAGTATACCTATACCAGAATGCCGCAAGGATTTAAACATTGACCACACGTTTTTAATCAGGTGTTGAAGGCAGACGTAGAGGTCATGCCATTGGAAAGTACATTGTTACAGTATGTGGATGACCTGTTGATTTGCTCCCACAGTAAGGAACAGTGTGAGCAGGACACTATAACTCTGTTAGAGAAGCTGGCGCACGGAGGACATAAAGTATCCAAAAAGAAACTGCAATTTTGCACGCAGCAAGTGGAGTACCTAGGCAGGGTAATATCCAAGGGAGTGAAGGCGATAGCACCAGATCAGATTGAGGCAATAACTAAGGCCCCCAAACCCCAGACTGTAGGGCAGATGATGACGTTTTTGGGAATGGCAGGGTACAGCTCAGATTGGATAGGAGAATATGCTGAGATTGTGGCACCTTTGGAAAAGATAATGAAAGAAGCAGGATATTCAAATTTGAAGAATGGCTTACAGTGGAATGGAGAGGCAGAGATAGCTTTCAATACTATTCAGCAGGAATTGCAGTCAGCACCAGCATTAGCTTTGTCTGACTACGAGAAGATTTTTCATTTGTATGTATCCAACCGACAGGAGGGTTATGTCACAGCAGTTTTAACACAAGAGACAGGCACAGGAAAAGCAAAACAGCCAATTGCATACTACAGTACGAGACTAGATGAGGTGGCTCAGGGGTATCCACCCTGTTATCAAGGATTGGTGGCGCTGTACTATGCATATGAAAAGGCGTCACCTGTCACCCTAGGCTATCTTGTGACTCTGTCCACACACCACAAAGTAGCAGAATTGTTGGAAAGAGGGAAATTTGTGCTAACGCCAGCCAGGATAGCAGCGTATCAGATGCTATTGACATTTCCTGACATATCTATACAGAGATGCACTACCAGTAATATAGCCGATTTTGTCCCTTTGGACTATGAAGGAGAACCCCATGATTGTGTAGGGAAGACGATGGCATTTGCCAAATTGAGAGCAGATTTACAGTCAGAACCTCTAGAGGATGCAGATAAAAAGGTTCTGTTAGTAGATGGCTCTTATTATAGGGATTATGATGGAAATCATGCAGGTTTCTCAGTAGTACAGCATGATCAGTCGAGCTATAAGATTATTAGGATGGAGTCCTGTCCCCAACCATGTTCCGTCCAACTAGCAGAAATCAAAGCCCTGACAGCTGCGTGTGAAACGATGGAAGGTGAGAAAGTAGACATCTATACTGATTCAGCATATGCTCATGGAGTTTGCCATTTGTTCGAGGCAGTGCGGAAGCAGAGAGGTTTTAAAAAAAGTAGCGGAGATCCCATACAACATTGTCAGCAAATTCTAGACTTAATAAAAGCTATAATGAAACCTAAAGCATTGGCTATAGTAAAATGCCAGGCACATAAAAAGGGAAATGATGTAATTACAAAGGGAAATCAAGCTGCGGACGAGGCAGCCAGAAAGGCGTCTGGATGTACATCAGCTGTCATTGCCTCCCAGGTAAGCCTAACTCCAGAACCTGAGGTAGAGGACCTAATTGAAATACAAGGTAAGGCAACTTTGGCAGAACAGACAATGTGGAGACGGAAGTGGGGCCAAGCAGAACCCAGAAGGCTTGTGGAGCACGGAAGACGGTTTGTTGGTAGTGCCCACCCCTCTACTGACGATTCTGATTTCAGAAGCACATGGGATTGACCATTGTGCACGGGGGGATAAAGAAAATAAAGGATGGTTTTTGGTCACCTTATTTACAGGCTTCAGTGGACTTTGTCTTGTCACAGTGCGAGGTATGCGCACAGAATAATGTTCAGAAGGGAATTACAACCCCAATAGGTCACATTCCTATACCTGAGGGACCATTTAAACATCTAGTGATCGATTACGTAGATATGATAAAGACAGTGAGAGGGAAAAGATACATGCTGGTAGTAATCGATCGATTTAGCAGATGGGTGGAGGCGGTACCTTCAAGAGATCAAGGGGCAAATACAGTGGTAAAATTTCTGACAAATGAAGCGATCCCAAGATTTGGAATACCTACAGAAGTTAGCTCAGACAATGGTTCAGCTTTTATCCAGAAAGTGGTCAAATTGGTACTACAGGCGCTGAGGATAAAGCAAAAATTTGGATGTGTATACCACCCTCAGTCGCAGGGCATGGCAGAGAGAATTAATGGAACCCTGAAAGCCAAACTAAATAAAATTTGTGCAGACACTAAACTTAACTGGGTTGATGCTTTACCGTTAGCATTGATGTGTTACCACATGCAAACTAATCGAATGACATGCCTGACACTGCATGAGATTGCTGCAGGCTGGGAAGCTATCATACCTGTGACAGGGGTAAGCAAAAATGTTGAATGGATAAACTATATATACTATAATCAGCAGAGATTCATCAACTACACCGATGATGCACTGGAGGCCTTAGGGCAACAGCTAGATGCAACTAGCAGGATGGCGTGGCAAAACAGACAGGTACTGGATTGGCTTTTGGCAGAAAAAGGGGGTGTGTGTGTAATGTTTGGAGAAGAATGCTGCACTTTCATACCGAACAATACTAGCCCAGAAGGGTCTTTCACCAGAGCAATGAATAAATTAAAGAATCTGCGGTCGGAGGTCAAACATAATGCAGGATTTGGACATCAGTTCTTTGGTTGGTTGGAAAGTAGACTCGGAGCATGGGGAGCATGGCTGACTAAAATTGCAATAACTGTCAGTATTATATTGTTGAGCTGTGCGCTTGTGCTGTGCTGTTTTCTTCCTTGTCTCAAATCTCTTGTAGTGCGTGCTGCAACCAAACAATTTCCGATGCTCGTGGCAATTACTGAAGCAAGCTTAGTGGAGAAAGAATCACCGAAAATGTATCGTTACAGCCTACAACACCTGCAGGATGAACAAGAGCAAAACGACAGTGGGGGAGTAGATTGTAAGGGCTTCTGAGTCTTTTTCCCTGTCTCAGGTACAGAGGGACAGGTTTTTGGCTCAGCGGCCCAGGGTAGCAGGGAGAGAATACTTTGAGGTCTTGGTGCAGAAAATTATAGTTTACCCGACATTTGGGAATAAATGCTTGAGTTTATTGAGGCTTTTGTGCGCGGACTCTTAGTCTTCTTTCTCTGTGTGAAACCCTCTGGGTCTCAAAGGGGGGATATATTGGAGTATTGGAGTATAAAAATATTATGGAGTATAAAACTTGTATATTTTGCTGTGTACCTAGTCAGTTTGCTATGCACGTACTCAATTTAGTAAAATGAAGTCTTAGGAATGTAGAAGACAACGGTGTGTTAATGAGAGGTAGCTAAAGAAATGTAGATTAGAACATTGCTCAGTTCTGAGTTTATTATTTGCTGTGCATGTACTCAATTTGGTAGGAGACTGAAGTCTTAGGAATGTAGAAGACAATGGTATGTTAATGAGAGGTAGCTAAGAGATGTAGATTAGAACATGATTAAGCCAATTTATAGGAACAATAGGGACATGATGTACGTGTAGTACGTGTAATACACAACTATAGATTGATTACATATGCTAATACAACTGGACAAATACTATAAAAAATGCTGTGTCCAGAGATCGGTGGGCAATCAGCGACTAGCTCAATGACTGTCTCAGCCTTGATTATCAAATTAAATTTTAACCCTTCTTGAAGAATCTTCTGCATCTCCTGGTCATTTGTAAGGCAAGAGAAACCACAACATAATTACCCCACAGATAGTAAGGGATAAAATTGGTCCTATTGAAGATCAGAGTTGTCGGCTATTTATGGAACCAAAAGAAATGGGGGAGATCTTAAATGTTTTTTTACTAAGGAAACTTGCATGGAGTTAATGGAAATAAGGCAAACAATTCGTGAGGTCATGGAACCTTTTCAGATAGAAGAGGAGCTTGCTATCTTGAGGCAAGTCAGAGTAGATAAATCTCCAGGACCTGACAAGGTATTTTCTCGGACTTTGAAGGAGTGCAGAGAAGGTTTATGAGGATGTTGACAGGACTTGAGAACTGAGTTACAGAGAAAGGTTGAACAGGTTAAGACTTTATTCCTTGGAGCATAGAAGAATGAGTGGAGACTTCATAGAGGTATATAAAATTATGATGGGTATAGATAGAGTGAATGCAAGCAGGCTTTATCCACTGAGGCTAGGGGAGAAAAAACAGAGGACGTGGGTTAAGGGTGAAGGACAATAAGTTTAAAGGGAACATTGGGAGGGCTTCTTCACAACTGGTTCTGACAGAGGCATAACTGGTTCTACTGGGCATATTCAGTCTCACTCCCAACCAGTGTTTGAGTAAATGAGACTCACCAAACTTTCTCCTGACTGAATCACTGGAATCTCCAAGTCAGATGGGTTCTCTACAGTTGATGCTCTCAGTCTTCGGGCTGGTTCACTTGTTGCTGTTCCCACGTCTTCAGTCGTGGTTTGCTTCCAGTTACGGTTTTTCTTCCAATAAATCTCTCACCACAGGTCTAACTTTAACCAGAGAGATAATGAAGCACATTAACAATAAAAAGGAGAACCAAACATTTCTGCTTAATGTTACCCTGAACAACACTCACTGACAGTTAAACACTGAAGGCAGATTTAATGATCTCTGTGAACCATCTTTCATTGTCCCTCACATGTCACAGAATGATATGGGATAAGAAGGAGCCATCATTCAATCATGGTAAGACATACGACACAGGAACAGAATTAGGTGATTCAATCCATCTGGTCTGCCCACCATTTAACCACAACTGATTTTTATTCCAACAACATATTCCTGTCTTCCTCCAGTAACACTGAAGCTACTTAGCAATCATGAATATATTAATCTTTGTCATAAATATACCCAAATGGCATCCTCAACCAACCTCTACGGCAAAAAATTCCACAGGTCAGACATCTTTTAGCCAAAAAATTTTTCTTATCTCAGTTTTAAAGAGAAGTATCTTTATTCTGAGACTGTGCTGTCAGATCACAGACTCTGTCTAATGGAAACCTCCCCTCCCTTTCCAGTGTAACCAGGCTTTTCAGCATTCGGTAGGTTTTCTTAACCATACATCCCTCCACTACCACCACCGTCCCTCTGAACTCCATTGCGCACAGTCCCAGAACCATCAAATGCTCCTCATACATAAAGCCGATCATTCCTGAGATTGTTCATGTAAACCTCATTAGCAACAACTGTACTGAACACATTTCCAGCAATAACAGACAAAATGGTACCAGATAATTGACAGGGAAAAGTTGTGCTTTCTTTACTGATGTACTATCACAGGACGAGTCATTTTCATTTCCAGGTTAAATCAGGTCCATTTCAGGAAGTACAAATCAGTCCTGGGTAAATGTAATAAAAAGAAACTGGAATTACCAGAAACACTCAGCGGGTAAGGAACAGCTGTGGGATCTACAATTCAGGTTAATAGCGTTTCATCAGAATGACTTCAAACATTTTCAGATTTTAGTGCAGATCTCCAGCAACTTGAAATTCTGCTTGATTTCCACCAATTTTACTTGGATCAAAAACTGATATCCCAGGACCCAACCTCACAGAGTCACACAGCTGAATCTGCCACTCACCGACCCTGAGAGTCTCTTGGACTCGAGTCCCGTGCTTAGTGATGATTCCTGGGGTTACACCCATTGCTACTGGTCATCTATGTCAATAATTTGGTTGAGAAAGTACAGGGTATGGGTAGAGAGTTTGCAGCAAGTTCAAACAATTACTTTTTTTGAAAGACAGTCAGTATAAACACTCCCCTCTCTTTCCCTCTCCCCACTCAGAACTGACCAAAAGCGACTTCAGAAGATGCAAGAGTAACCACTGTGAGGGAATGGGAGTGGTTTCAAAGGACCGGGCTGCTGGAAGCACATTACCAGACCTGGAGTGATTGCAACTGGGTCTGACAGAGGCATAACTGGTTCTTCAGGGCACATTCTCCAACTCCAACTATTTCCTACCTTCCTTTGTACAGGTATGTAATGTCAATGTGTGTTATGTGGTAAACACTTGTGAGAAGGCATACTCTGTGGAAATCACTGTCAGTAATACTTTGTGTGTTGGATCTGGATTGGGAGTACCTTGCGGAATCTACCTGTGTGTCAACCCTTGCCTGGGTGGTCATTCCCTTTGCAGACAGTACCCCTGTGATAAGCTACTTTTAGTGATAATTTGTATGTGGATTTAGAACGACGACGGATAAGACCTACGGCAACTGTTATCCTGTTTTACCACTGTGGAATTTGTGGAATTCAACGTAATTGCCTTCTCTCGACATTCACCTTGGATTACCAATATCTCTCTCTCGTCATTGATTCTGTGTATGAACTGAACTTTCATACTTCACCATCTCAAGACTTAAAGCTTGGTATTCCCTGAGCTCAGTGGTTTGGGAGTTATATTTACACTTATGTGTACTCATAACACCTTTAACTTTTGGTTATTTTGCTTAATTTGTTATATAATAAGTAGATACAAATAAAGACAGTGGTTTTAACATCAAAGAAGGTAAAAGGGTTAACACTTCGTTAAAAAAATAGCAGCCTGTTTTTCTGAAAGAAACTGCTGATGATCAACAGATGTACTAAGCCATGCTGAGCCATATTTCTTCTTGAGGGTAGCGAGCTAGGGTTTCAGGATGCTTATCTCCTTGTGCACTCATGTGTAGAGATCGGACAGCTTCAGTCTGTTCTGTGTGTGCAAGCCATTATGACTATTTTGTAATTTGTCTTTAGGGGCTGTCATGTAGTAAGTAGCTTTGGTTCCAGCCTGTCTTGTGTGGGGAGTATCTGGATGGATATATCTGTGGTGTAAGGGGAATTGTTGGTCATTTAGTGGATTGGGTGGGAACAGTCATCGACTGTTCCTGTTTGAGCGAGTAACTGATTAAGCCCCGGGTACTTGGAATAAAGAGTTTGTACTTATACGGTCTCTAAGTGACTTTCTCTGGATTCGATTTCCACAGATTGGGAGTGGTTTTAAAGGGCTGGCCTGCTGGAAGCACTGTACCAGACCTGCAGTGATTGCAACTGGGTCTGACAGAGGCATAACTGGTTCTTCTGGGCACATTCAGTTTCACTCCAGCTATCTCCTACCTTCCCTTGTACAGGTATGTGATGTCTAAAGGACCAGTGTTTGAGTGAATGAGACTCACCAAACTTTCTCCTGACTGAATCACTGAGTCAGATGGGTTCTCTCCAGTCGGTGCTCTCAGTCCTCAGGCTGGTTCACTTGTTGCTGTTCCCTCGTCTTCAGTCGTGGTTTGCATCCAGTTGTGGTTTTTCTTCCAATAAACCTCGCACCACAGGTCTAACTTTAACCAGAGAGACAATGAAGCACATTAACAATAAAAGGAGATCCAAACATTTCTGCTTAATGTTACTAAGAACAAATCTCACTGAAATTTAAACACTGAAGGCAATACAGTAATGATCTCAGTGAACAATCAGTTATTGTCCCTCACATGACACAAAACGATATGGGATAAGAAGGAGCCATCATTCAGTCATGGTAAGACATTAGGAACAGAATTAGGTGATTTGATCCATCTGATCTGCTCCACCACTCAACCATGGTTGATTTTTATTCCAACACCATATTCTTGCCTTCCTCCTGTAACCCTGAAGCTACTTAGCAATCATCAGTATATTAATCTCCGTCATAAATATACACAAATGGCAGCCTCAGCCAAACTCTGCAGCAACAAATTCCACACTTCAGACACCTTTTGGCAAAAAAAGTTTCTCAAATGAATTTTAAGGGGAAGCACCTTTATTCTGAGACCGTGCTGTCAGATCACAGACTCTCTGTCTAATGGAAACATCCTCTCCATGTCCACTGTATCCAGGCTTTTCAGCATTTGGTAGGTTTACTTAACCATACATCCCCCACCACCCCCACTGACCCTCTGAACTCCAGGTCCAGAACCATCTCTATCACTCCTGAGATTATTCATGTGAACCTCATTAGCAACAACTGTACTGAACACATTTCCAGGAATAACAGACAAATTGGTTCCAGGATAATTTACAAGGAAAAGTTGTGCTTCCTTTACTGATCTACTATCACAGATGAGTGATTTCCATTTCCAGGTTAAATCAGGTCCATTTCAGGAAATATAAACCAGTCCAGGGTGAATGTAATAAAAAGAAGCTGGAATTACCAGAAACACTCAGCAGGTAAGGAACAGCTGCGGGGAGAGGAAAAAACCTTACATATCAGGTTAATGACGTTTCGTCAGAATGACTTCAAATATTTAGTTTTTAGTGCACATCTCCAACAACTTGAGATTCTGCTTGATTTTCACCGAATGAGTGAGGGGTGGGGGAATTTCCAAACACAGTTTGAACGCCAGACTCACGGGTCTAATCCTGCTGTTGTAAACACGAAAAAGCCGTTCCGGAGACGTCAGAACACACCAGAGCTACTGAATGAATGATACATACTACTGTAGAAAAAATTCAAAAATGACAAAGTTAGAACAAGAACTTTGTCATATATACTTTGACCCTCACCAAATTTTTATCAACACACCACAGAAAGATTCCCATCCAGACACCTCACGCTTTGCATGGTAACTGCTCCGCCTGTGAGCGTGAGAAACGGCAGCGACCTTTGGATACAGATCAGCACATCACAGAAACCATTCTCACCCCAAGACTTCACGGTCCCTCGGTAAAGCAGGCAGTGAAATCAAAGATCCCCACAACCTGGGACGTTCTCCTTTCTCACCCACCCCAGTCCGGGAGAAGACACAACAGCCATAAAGCTCCAGGACAAATGTGAGGAGCCTCAGGAAGCGAGGCGAGTTCGGGGAAGTTAATGGGACTCAGTGGCCAAAATCGCACCACGTGATCTGGCATCACAAAGCGGAGGGCGGGGCGAGTCTGCGGCACAAAGCCTCACGTGACCTGTCGGCCGGACTTCCATTTCAATTCTGCGGAAACAGACAGCCTGGGCTCCTGGTTTGGATCGTTCAATGCAGATTAAGTGGAGTTGACACATTTCTGACGAGCCCAGATAGTTGGGAAACAAATGAATTCCTGGCCCTCAGTTCGGGGCTCACGGCCAACATCGGACCTCCCCGCTCGGGACCGGTCTCAATACTCACCGATGGGAAAGTGATATCTTCGGCCCGCAGACAGTGATCCCGACGGAACAGACGAAAGTCTTTCGTGAACACACCGCCGACCCACTTCAGCTCTGAGCGGAGAGGATAACACCGTCCAGCCGGAGACTGTGAACATGCGCGAAGAGATTGTTACATCATCGGGAGGCGGGGCCTCGGTAACAGACGCGCAGATGCTGCCCATCTGCGGTTAAATGGGAGGGGCAAACGGGATCACGTGTCAGGATTAGTGACACCGCCCCCACCCAGGCCCCCATCCAGCTACTCATTCGTCTGTGGAAAGAAGCAAACTTGCCGCTCACATCACCTCTCACCTTAAATGTATTAGACATTTCAAACCCCAGGAAAAATATATCGTCTGTCCACTCTATCTATTCCTCTCGTTATCTTATAAACGTCCATCCACTCTCACCCCAGCCTGCGCCGCTCTGGAGAAAACAACACAAGTTTGTCCAGCCTCTCGTTATAGCTCATGCCCTCTAATCCAGGCAGTGTCCTGGTAAACCTCTTCTGCGCACTCTCCAAAGCCCCGACATCCTTCCGAGAATGGGGGCGACCAGAACTGTATGAAACACTCCATATGTGGTCTAAATAGTTCTATAAAACTGTGTTACGAGCTGTAACGTTTTAGAAACGAACCAGCAGCAATAGAGTTCACACTGGAGTCTGGTTTTGATGTTAAAACCATTATCTTTAGTAGTATCGACTTATAATATAGTAACTTAACGAAATAAAGGAAAGTTACCAGTGTTATGTGTATATATGTGTAAATATAATTCCCAGACTATCGAACGTGAGGGAACAAAGCTTAGAGTCTTGAGATGGTAAATTAGGAAAGTTCAGTAATCCAAGGAATAACTGACGGGAGAGAGATATTTGTAATCCAGGGTGAAACGTAGAGAAAAGGCCGTTACTTCAAAATAACCGTCGACGAAGTTCTTATCCGTTGAATCCGTCCACAGACGAGTTATCAGCGAAAGTGACCAGTCACAGGAATATCGTCTTCCAGGGGTTACCACACAACATACCCAGGCAAAGGTTAACACAAGATATTTCAAAACCCACTCCTATGGATTATACGAAGTGACAGCCACACACATTCGTTGTGTTTCCGTGTACCGATGATCAACCCACTCTTGTGGGCAGAGGAGAGTTCCAAGCCTCAGCTGCGACTAACTGAAGCGATCAGCTTTTCCAGTCTCTCTCTCTCTCTAGACTGGCCGACTGCCTGTCTGCAGATCTCTCTCTCTCTCTCTCTTATGGTTCAGTCCACAGTCAGCGCTGTCAGCCTGTGACTGACGTCATAGCCCCGCCTCCTCACGCCGGCGCTCTTAAAGAAACAGTCACAGCACGACCGCAGGCTCGTAACAGCCGCAACACAACTTCCCGACTTTTGAACTCAGTGCTTCAACTAATAAAGGCAACCACGCCATTTGCCTTCTTAACCACCCGATTAATCTGTTTCGGTCTCTTTCAGGGAGGGATGAACTTGGAGTCTAAGATCCCTCTGATCATCGACACTGTTCAGGGTTTTGCATTTAACAGTGTACTGTCTCATACATTCGTCCTACCAAGCTGCAAAGATGATCATCACTAATCAAATCTCACTGAGATTTCTCAGGTCCTGTTGAATTTATTGCCAAGTGCACAAGTACGGGAAGGTACAGGGACAGAGAAACACTGACTTGTGGCAGCATCACAGGCAAGTACATTCACATAACACACGGAACACAAATTATACGATGCTCTGTCAGTAACAATCTCTAAATATGTTTTATATCATTAACAATATATAAAATACATTGTGTCATGATCAATAGTAAAATGTGCATTTTGTGTCAATAACAGACATGGAAATGTTGAATATGGTCCCTGTCTCCATTCCTCCTGTAATCCACAACCAGCTCCTCTTTTTTTGTCACAATGAGGGAGAGGTTGTTTTCTTGACACCACTGTGTCGGGGTGATGACTTCTTCTCTGTCGGCTGCCTCGTTATTGTTTGAGATTAGGCCAGTCAGTGTAGTGTAGTCAGCAAATTTAATTAACAGATTGGAGCTGTGGGTGGCGACACGTCATGGGAATACAGAGAGTAAAGTAGGGGGCAAAGAGACACCCCTGTGGGGTATGTGTGCTGAGGGTCAGAGAGACAGAGGTGAGGGAGCCCACTCTTACCACCTGCCGCCGATCTGACAGGAAGTCCAGGATCTAGCTACACAAGGCAGGGAGAAGGCCGAGGTCTCTGAGCTTCTTGTCGACACTTCACGCCTTCGTATGGCTACTGCTCTGCCCATGACCGCAGAGAACTTTGGAGAGCAGAGAACATCAGGGAAACAAGCCTCCCCTCCATGGACTCTTCCGACTCTTCCCCTGCCTCGGAAAAGCAGGCCATGTACTCAAAGACCCTCACAACCTGGATATTCTTGCTGCAATCCCGCTCTCCCATCGGGGAAGAGATACAAAAGCCTTAAAGCGCGACACGCCCGGCTCAAGGACGGTTTCCTGTCTACAGTTACAATCTAAATGAATGATAAAATGGACTCGACCTCCCAATGTAACTCGACGTGACTCTGCACCATATGTCTAGTGATTGTTTTGCCAGTTTCATTTTTCATTTTTAGAATCTTTTTTATTGATGCATAATCTTCTACAGCTATATAATGATGCAAAACGTCAATAGATTAGTATGTACACAGTTAATAAAGCTGAAAAAACTGATCGTAAAATATAAAAATGGAAAAAAATATATATATAGAAAAATAAGGGAAAAAAGTGTCCCATCTAACGCGGAAAAAACCCAGTAACCAGAAAAAAAGGGGAAAAGTCCATTAGGAATGAACCCTCCGGAGCAATACGTTTGACCATTACCTAAATTTTTTTAAAAAGAATCATCAACCGTCATTTCACACTTATAAAAAAAATAAAATTGGACGGAAACCATGTAGCATAATTCAAATTAAATGATAATATTTGGCAAAAGAACCCCATCTTCTCTCAAAATCGAATCGAGGATCAAAAGTTCTACTTGTATTTCTTCCAAACTAAGACATAACATTCCTTGAGAAAACGATTCAATGAATGTAGGGGAAGAAATATCTTTCCATTTTAATAAAATAGCCCTTCTTGTCAGTAGAGTAACAAATGCAATTACATGTTGATCTGAAGATGAAATACCCTGAATATGATGTGGAGCTATTCCAAATAGAACAGTCAATCTATTAGGTTGTAAATTAATTTTCAGAGCTTTAGAACTTGTAGAAATAAAAGATTTCCAAAACTATTTTAATGAAGAACTTGACCAGAACATACGTGACAAAGTAGCTACTTCAGTTTTACATCTATCTCAGCATTTGTCTATACTAGGAAATATTTTAGATCGTCTCTCCTTTGTTAAATAATAACGGTGAACAATTTTAAATGGAATTAAACAATGGTTGGCACATTCAGAAGAGGAATTTACATTTTTAAAAACTCGAAGCCAATCTTCATTAACAAAGGTCATATTAAGTTTTCTCTCCCAAACTTGTTTAATCTTTAGTGATAGGTTCTCGTTTGGTAACAAAAATAAATGATACATTCTGCCAATGGAACCTTTCACAAAGGGATTCAATTTCAAAATGGTATCCAACAAATCAGATTCTTGTAAACATGGAATCTTAGGTAAATAATGTTGTAAAAAATGTCAAAACTGAACATATTGAAAAACATGTGTATGAGCGAGAGAAAATTTGTTAATTAACTCTTCAAAGATCATCAATCGGCCATCACAAAATAAATCTGTAAAACAAAGGATCCCTTTATTTTTCCATAGGAGAAAAATGGGGTCAGTTGTTGAAGGTATAAATGAGAAGTTTCGATGTAAAAAACTAGTCATCTTAAATTGTTTAAAAGTTTTTAAAACACGAAACTGAACCCAAATCCGTAGGGATTGTTTAATAACCGGGTAAAGATTTAAATTTGGAATTTTAAAGAGCTGTAAAAGTAATGGAGCTCCTAATATTGAAGTTAAATGAAATTGTTTAACTGCTTTTAATTCCAAATCAACCCACAATTGATTTTAGTTCTTATCAAGACAATATAACAAAAAACAGGATTCTCTAATGTTCACAGCCCAATAATACAGTCTTAAATTAGGAAGTGGAATTCCACCATCTTTTTCAAATTTTTGTAAATGATACTAATTAATTTATTGTTCCAAATAAAGGAAGAAATAAGTGAGTCAATTTGATCGAATTTGTTTTTTAGTTAAAAAGATAGGTATATTTTGGAAAACATATAAAAATCTAGGTAAAATCATTTTCACAGCATGAATACGACCGATTAAAGAAAAAGTAAGTGGATTCCATCAGGAAAATTGTTGTTTCCTGGAGACCATTAAAGGAAATGTATTCGCTTTGTAGAGATCTTTATTGTTTTTTACTAATTATAATACCTAAATGTATAACGTTATATAAAATACATTGTGTCATGATCAATATTAAAATGCGTATTTTGTGTCAATAACAGACTGGGAAATGTTGAATTTGATCCCTGTCTCCATTCCTCCTGTAATCCACAACCAGCTCCTGTGTTTTTGTCACAGTGAGGGAGAGGTTGTTTTCTTGACACCACTATGTCGGGGTGATGACTTCTTCTCTGTAGGCTGCCTCGTTATTTGGGATTCGGCCGATCAATGCGTGTAGTCAACAAATTTAATTAGCAGATTGGAACCCGCCACTGCAGATCAAGAAGGAACAATATACGAATTTTGGGTCTTCCTGAGTTGGTCGAAGGCAATCGACCTTCAGAATGTTTTCCAAAGCTGTTCGCTCGTTTGTTTTCTGACGTTTTGGAGACTCCGCCTGGAATAGACCGGGTACACCGAGCCCCGGTGTTTAACTCCTCTTCTCAACAGAAACCTCGACCTGTGACCATTGCTTTTCATGACTTTCAAACAAAGGTTACCATAATTCGCCAATATCGTCGGTTAGGTATGATGAGGATGATAAGATAAGGCTGGTCGAAAATTATTTGCCCGGGGCATTAAATGAACGTTTTAAGTATGAAAGAAAAGTCATGGCTGCGTTATATAACAGAGACTATAAACCTTCACTAAATTACCCCGCTCGCCTCAGGATCATTTTGAAAAATGAAATGTTGTCTTTCATCCACTGACATTCTTTGTAAACTTTTAACAGTGTAAAGAATTCAAAGGATTTGTCGATAGGAATATCAAACACAACATCACATTAGCTCCGCTGTATCTATCAGGTCGCCAGCGCTTGAGTGCCACCGGTCCTTGAAAGTGGAGACGGAGATGCTGGAGAAGACAGCGCCCCTCTCGCTGCAAGGAGAGCGCGAGCACGTGTCCATCTCCGTGATCTGATTGGATACATCGCCATGACGTTGTAGCACTGTGACGTCATTCACTGGCTCTCATTTTGGAAGGGATTCAGTGGCACATCGCAGATACACCAACAGCTTCGCTCTGGGAAGCGGCCGTTCACCTGCTCCGTGTGTGTGAAGAGATTCATTCAGTTAACCCACCTTGTGATGCTCCGGTGAGTTCGCAATAAATAGAGGCCACATTTCTGTCCGGAGTGAGCAAAGAGTTTTACTCAATCATCCCAGCTGCTGCAACACCAGCAACTTCACATCAGGGAGGAAGTTCAAATCAGCTCCGTGTTAAATGTTTCACCATCGCGGTGACTGAAGGCAGCTGCAGGTCCATGAGGGACTGTTACTGTCAGATTCTGCAGTTCTTGCGGCTGCTCATCGCACCCAGGGCTGAACCCTGGTCACTGAGCATTGGAGGAGTCTGTTCTGCTGATGTTAGACTTAAACTAGACTGATGTTTAATATTGTGGATCTGTGAAAGATAAATCAGTTTTATCAAATCCCGTATGTCAGGTACTTACAGTCTCCACTACACTCACTATGTACACTAGAGAGGGCACTCGGCCCATCTGGTTTCAGCCCATGTTTCTGTTCCGTATCAGTTTATGAAAATCTATCCCTGCCGTTCCCCTCTTGCTCTCCCTGAGATGACAGGTTGCAACTAGTCACCACTCCGTGGGATAGGAAATTCCCCTTGAATTCCATAGAATCACAGAAATCTACAACACATTACAGACCTTTTGGTCCACAATGTTGTGCCGACCACGTAAATTAGTCTCTAAACTGCTTAGAATTACCCTACCGAATAGCCCTCTATTTTCCTAAGCCCCATGTACCTATCTAAGAGTCTCTTAAAAGATCCTATTTTATCCGACTCTACCACCGTCGCTGGCAGTGCATTTCATACACAATCACCACTGTTGTTTAAAAATCTTAGCTCTGACATCTCCTCTGTACCTACTTCCAAGCAGCTTAAACCTATTCCCCCTCGTGTTAGCCGTTTCAGCCCTGGGAAAAAGCCTCTGACTATCCACACGACCAATGCCTCTCATCATCTTATACACCTGCATGAATTTCCTGCATGATTTTCTCCGGCTGAACAAGACGATGAGCTCACTGTGGTTGTGACGTTGTTCAGGGCTCCGGACGAAGATGGTTAAACTCCTTCTTCCCCGCTCTTTTCAATGTTTTCAGTCATTCTCACTAATTTCAAAGGTCTTCGCTTCGAACTGCTGGGTTGTTACAATGAACCTCTGAAGTCTGACAGCAGACCAGCGAGTAAATGGAGCAGAGTCAGAAACCAAGTTGCCAGTCAGGGATTTGGGGCTCCAGAAAGAGATGGGGCCTGGAGTTTACAAGGAGGAGGAAGAAGAGAAACCGAACCTGCAGGATGTGGCTACAGATGAAAGATCAGACACATTTGGAAACTGCTTGATTAAAAAAAAACTGGTTAATTTCTGCAAAATACTGGAGGAAATCAACAGATCGGGCAGCAAATGTAGAGAGGAATAAATAGACTACGTTTAGGCCGAGACCCTTCAGCATGCCTAGACTGTGTACTCCTCTGCTTAGTTGCTACCTGAACTGCACAGTTCCTCCAGCATTGTGTGTGTGTGTGTGTGTGTGTGTTTCTAGCAACTGCAGAATCTCTTGTGTTTTATATCTGCCTCTGTAAGAGGGTTATACGAGAGGCATTAGATAAATAGAATGCCTGTTGATATTGAGTATATTGTTTTTGGGAGCCGCTTTCCACGTTAAAACAGCTGCTGTGTTCTCTACACAGAAAAAAAAACCCTGAGGTGTGGACATGAAACCGGTGCGAGCAGGAATGTTTAATGGCACCGCGATTACCCATAAGGCCCTGAGTTTAAAATTTCGCTGTTTCTGAAGCAACGATCAAATGTGCAGGCATCAAGGTCGATGACGTCACCGAATAGCACGCATGCGCGCCGTACACAAAGGACCTCCGGAGGATCGGTAACGGTAAGAATGATTTTTCGGGCTGCTATCTTAAACACCCACTGAGGGACATTTGCTGTGAACTCTGGACATCATAGTCCGCAATCCTGGGACGGTCCTGCTCTCTCCCCTCTCTCTCAGCCCCGCGATCCGTACACGGGCGCCGGGAAGCTTCCGGCCGCTAAGCGAATGGGAACCGATGGATCTCTCAGACAGAGCTGAGCTCCAGCTATCTAAAATGCAAGGATTAGGAACTCGGAGAAAGGGAACAAAAATCTTTTACATCTCCAGTTGAGAAAATCACCTTTGTTCTATCTCCGATCACAAACAAGAGAAAATGTGCAGATGCTGGAAATCCAAGCAACACACACAAAATGCCGGAGGAACTCAGCATTAGTACTTTTTTCAATAGATGCTGCCTGGCCTGCTGAGCTCCTCCAGTATTTTGTGTCAGTTGCTTGAGCTACCTCCTCTAGTTCTGCACTTTTCTACCGGTGAGAACATGTTTTGTCCCATTCTCTCTGGGTACGTAATGATATCAAACACCTTTGCCCTGGGCAACAAGCAGCTTTCACATCACAAATGTGCCAGACTCCAATGAGGCAGACTACTGCCCTTCCCTTCATATTCATTGGCATTGCATTCACTGAGTTTAACACCATCTGTCACTTGGGGGAGGGTTCAGGGGAAATATTTATGTACAATACAGAAACTGGTGTTACAGTATTGTGGCGATGCAAAATTTGCTGGAGAATTTGCAAGTGGGGAGTGATATTTGGAAATCTGACCTTTGAAAGTATCATTTAGCAAGCAAATCACATATGGATGGTTTGCAAAAGTTCTAGTGAGAAAATCCTTCATAACCCACAACAGGCCTGTTACATAGTTTGTGTGAGAGTGCAGATGAACTCGATCAAACCCAGAGGAGATCAAAGTTCTTATCGACAGTGATTTGCTAGCTGTTAAAAGAAATACTTCCCTATTTAAAATTCAGTGTGCATGTCTTGTTGTCAGTGGGTAAATATTGCACAGCACAAGGTGTTTTGGCACACCGGTCATTACAAATTAGACGGGACATTGGTGGGAAGGCGGGGAGACCTCCAGTGCCCCTGATACCCTCACATACAAGATGTGCATACAGCTGCAGCCTGTAACCCTGCATTTTAAGGAGCTGAAGCTGGAAATGGATGAATTCTGGATCATCTAGGAGTTGGAGGGGGTGATAGTTATAACATCAAGAGAGGTGAGTTACACCCAAGGTGCAGGACACATTAAACTGGGTGAGAGTAAGGAAGGGGAATGAGGTTAAATATCCATCACAGAGTACTCTTGGGGTCATCTCATACAACAACAGGTGGACCACTTTACAAACTGTTGGGGGGGCGGGTTACCTGGCAGAGGAAAGTCAAATGTTCGGAAATTAAAACTAGCAGAGATCTAATATCCTAGTGGTAAGGCTTGCTATTGCTAGTGTGTGGAGTGGAGGGTGTTTGGTGAAACTAAATTTGCAGGGGGGAATTGGAGTCAGAATGCCAGAACAGATGGTGAAGCGGGTGAAATGAATTGACTTATATCATTCATATACATGAGGAGTAGAAATCTTCATATTACTTCTCCAACTAAATGTGCAATGTGTAATTTACAATAAATAGTTTATACTTAGGACAGTCATTATAACAGAAACACAATTGTATCAGCATAAATTAATCAGTCTGTTGCCCTGGTGGAAGAAGCCGTCCAGGAGCCTGTTGGTCCAGCTGTTATGCTGCTGTACCATTTCCTGGAAGGTAGCAGCTGGAACAGTTTGTTGTTGGAGTGACTTGGGTCCACAATGATCCTTTGGGACTTTTTACGCACCTGTCTCTGTAAGTGTCCTGAACAATGGGAAGCACACAACTACAGATACGCCGGGCTGTCCGCACCACTCTCTGCAGAGCCCTACGATTGAGGGAAGTACAGTTCCCATATCAGGCAGTGATGCAGCCAGTCAGAATGCTCTCAATTGTGCCCCTGTAGAAAGTTCCTAGGATTTGGGGCCCCATCCCAAACTTCTTCAACCGTCTGAGGTGAAAGAGGCACACGGCCACGTACCACACAGCCGGTATGTACAGACCACATGAGATCCTTGGTGATGTTTATGCTGAGGAACTTAAAGCTGTTCACTCTCTCAACCCCAGATCCATTGATGTTAAAAGGGGTTAGCCTGTCTCCATTCCTTCTGTAGTCCACAACCAGTTCCCTTGTTTTTGTGACATTGAGGGAGAGGTTGCTTTCTTGACACCAGAAAGATGTTGTTCAGACCTCAGATAGAGTCAGCAGACAAAAGGTTAAGCATGGTATGATGAACGTGCTGAGCTGTGTATATCAGAATGCAAGAAGCGTCGTAGGAAAGCCAGATGAGCTCAGGACAGGGAATTGTGATATTGTAGACATTATTGGGACTTGGTTGCTCCCAACACTCTGAGAGATTTAGAAAAAAAAAACTTTGTAGAGATCGCAGACTATGCTTAGAAACAAAGATTGATATAGGAAGCGATTTTAACTTTTTATATATTGAGTGGAACTCCCATACTGTAAAAGGACTAAATGGGGTAGAGTTTGTCAAATGTGCTCTTAATCAGGACATCGTATTCCCGACATAGAGGTGTGCGGTAAGCTGTTAGGAAATGATCTAGCATTAGTGACAGAAATTAGTGTATGGGAACACTTTGTATCTAGCGATCGTAATGACATAAGGTTCCAAGTAAATATGGAAAAAGAGAGGGCTGGACCATGGTTTGAGTTTCTAAATTGGAGAAAAGACAATTTTGATGGTATCAGAAAGATCTAATAAGTGTGGATTGGGACTGGCGGTTTTTCTAGCAAAGGAATACTTGTAAGTGTGAGTTCTTCAGAAGTGAGGGAGTAGAGTTTGTATGTGCCTGCCAGAATAAAAGTGGTAAGCCCACAAATGTAACCCTTACCCAACAGGCTGGTATATGTCTAGGGGAAAAAGGAGATCCAGCCACTCTCCAACCCACCTCCCATACACGCAGGTGCTGTGAGAATCGAGTTAATGCCTCGCGCCCGCCAACAGTATCAAACCCACAACAAATACCGTTATGAAATACACTTTAAAAAGTTCAGTCTGTTTAGTGCACTCGTTGGAGCTCAATCAACGAACCAATCGACCCATCCGGCCGTCGCACCTGGGACCACCCCGGTGGTCTTACGAGCAGTCCAGCACACGTCCACCTTCCTCAGCGTCTTCCTCGGCCTCTCCCTTCCACCAAAAAAAAACCCGCGAAAAAAACCCCTCCCCCAAATTCCCAGCATCACAAGACACAGTAACATTCCCCATTGATTAACAAATGAATACAATTACCATATCAGCCATTCTGAAGTGAAACAACGGTGAGAGAAACACTTATCCGACAAAGAAACATTCCTACTTGTAACAAACCAAAGAGGCCATTCTGAGTAACATACACAGGACATTGTACATCTAAATAATTGACGATCCTATCTTAGTACTCCTTCCAATAAATTACCCATGACCGACATCAAACTTACCAGCCTATAATTTCCCAGATTACTTTTAGAGCATGCTTTAAACAATAGAACAACATGAGCTATCCTCCAAATCTCTGGCACCTCACCCGTAGATAATGACATTTAAATATATCCGTCAGGGTCCCTGCAATTTCAACATTAGTCTCCTTCAAGGTCCAAGGGAATACCCTGTCAGGTCCTGGAGATTTATCTACTCAAGGTAGCAAGCACCTCCTCCTCTTCTATCTGTATAGGTTCCATGACCTCAATACTTGTTTGCCTTATTTCCATTGACTCCAAACCAGTTTTCTTAGTAAATTCAGACACAAAAAAACCATTTAACATCTCCCCAATTTCTTTTGGTTCCATGCATAGTCGACCACTCTGATCTTCAAGAGGACCAATTTTATCCCTTAACTATCCTTTTGCTATTAATATACCTGTGGAAGCTCTTACTATCCTTCACCTTGACTGCCAACGCCACCTCATGTCTTCTTTCAGCCCTTCCTGATTTCTTCCTTAAGTATTTTTTTGCACTTTTTATACTCCTCAAATACCTTATTTGCTCCGTTTCTCATATATGCCATACATCTCTCTCTTCTTTATCAGAGTTCCAATATCCATCAAGAACCAAGGTTCCTTATTCTTATTCACCTTGCCTTTAATCCTGAGACTTTGTTCCCAGGGTGTCCTCATGGGCCATCCGGAAATGATTTAAGCTGGTGACAACCCTGTTTTCCCCTGTGGGGTAACCCTCATGTGGAATCGGGCTAATGGTCGGACCTTCAACCAAGTGAGTCCAGTCTCCACTGTTAGTCTGGCCAGTTTACTCTTCAGAGTGCCATTGGCTCTCTCCACTCTGCCAGCGGCCCGTGGATGGTGTAGACAGTGGAATTGTTGCTTGATAGCTAGTTTGTTACATACCCCTTCATTTGCTTTCACCACAAAGTGTGGGCCATTGTCTGAGCTCAGCATCTCTGGCAGGTCGTACCTGGGAATTATTTCCCGTAATAATACCTTCACAACTGTCACAGCAGTATTAATGGTAGTTGCTATAGCTTCAATCCATCAACTGAACAGATCTATAATAACTAAGTAGTATCTGTAGCAATGTACTCTAGGCAATTCAATAAAATCAACTTGTAGACACGAAAAAGATCCACCTGTCAAGGGAGTCGTACCCGGTGTGCAGGGTACAGGTTACCAACCATTCCCTGCTTTCCCAGGTGTGTACAATTATGTATATAATCAACCAATATTGGTAAAAACTGTGTAGGAACATAAACTTGTCCCACTGGGTGATCCAAAAACCTAGGTCGGGGTCTTTCTGGCACCCCATCTGGGACCACAGTTTTCACTCCTCCTCAGAGGCAGCCCCTGAGAAGAACAAAACTCGAGGTAGCTGTAGAACGGTGAGTAAGTTGTTTACAAAGGTGGCGTTACTAATGGGGTGGCAGGAGGAAGTCAGGAATCCCCATGTTCCCAGAGAGCCCCGTAGTCATGTACAATCCCAAATGCAAAGCGGAGTCTGTGTAAACGTTCCCACTTTAGTCTGTTGCTGGGATACAGGCACGAGTCAGAGCAAACAGCTCAGCCTTCTGGGCGGAGACAGCTGCTTCAAAAGAGGCCTGTTCAATTATTTCACTGTCCGTCACTATTGCATCGTTTCCCTGCTGGATCCACAAAAGAGCTTCCATCCTTATAAAACGTTTCCTCAGGCTAGAGGGGGCATTGCAGAATGGATGGGAGAGTCTGTCCTTCTTTCACTGTGATCTGGACGGGCTAGAGGGGGTATTGCAGAATGGATGGGAGAATCTGTCCTTCTTTTACTGTGATCTGGACGGGCTAGAGGGGGTATTGCAGAATGGATGGGAGAGTCTGTCCTTCTTTTACTGTGATCTGGACGGGCTAGAGGGGGTATTGCAGAATGGATGGGAGAGTCTGTCCTTCTTTTACTGTGATCTGGACGGGCTAGAGGGGGTATTGCAGAATGGATGGGAGAGTCTGTCCTTCTTTCACTGTGATCCGGACGGGCTAGAGGGGGTATTGCAGAATGGATGGGAGAGTATGTGCTTCTTTCACTGTGATCTGGACGGGCTAGAGGGGGTATTGCAGAATGGATGGGAGAGTCTGTCTGTATTTCACTGTGATCCGGATGGGCTAGAGGGGGTATTGCAGAATGGATGGGAGAGTCTATCCTTTCACAGTGATCCGGATGGGCTAGAGGGGGTATTGCAGAATGGATGGGAGAGTCTGTCCTTTCACAGAGATCCGGACGGGCTAGAGGGGGTATTGCAGAATGGATGGGAGAGTCTGTCCTTCTTTCACTGTGATCCGGATGGGCTAGAGGGGGTATTGCAGAATGGATGGGAGAGTCTGTCCTTCATTCACTGTGATCCAGACAGGAGGGCTGACATCATGGACTGCAATTGCCCAGAGATGGGGTACAACATCTTGGGTTTGGTCAATATTAAAAGAATGTCTTACCAGATGTCCCGTCTTCACCTCAGACTCCTGCCAGTATCGGAGTTGGCCCACGGCCAAGTCTTGCCAGTCTCCCTCGGTGCTGGAGGCTTGTTTCATCAGGGTGTAGGCAAGGAACCCTGGGCTCTTCGGCTTGAACACAGGGCAAACCCACTGGTGGTATAGGGAACCACCAGTCCTGTCTGTCACCAAAAGAAATCTGGAACTTCGTCCGGAAATGCAGTACCATCTCTTCCTTTAACCTCTCCAATCACCGGGACTGGGAACTTCTGTCCCTTGAGGGGATTCCTCAGATGAGCACCACGTAGGGTCAAAGTGCCCACCACTGGGTGGTCACGGGAAGCTATCAGTTGTTCGCAGTTCCGGCATGATATCCTTGTCCATGTATAGAATCTCGACTTCCAAGGCAGAGCAAGTCTCTCCCTACGAGATTTCACCCCCCGTCTGGTGGTGACTGTAAATGAAACCTCACACTGGTTCCCCTGGAATTCCACCTGCAGTGGCTGGGTACGTGAATACGTACGTTCCGTGCCTTCGAACACTGACAGAGTGATTGTAGCGTCTGATAGCTGGAATCCCTTTTGATAGTATTTCCTGATCAAGGGTGTTTTTGGTTGCCCCATATCAATCATAAACGGAATTGAAATTCCAGCAACTGTCAATATTACATTGGGCTCTTCCTGAGGGATCTTTGCTTGTCAATTTCTAAACGGGTTGTTGTCCCCACCTATCCCATGGTAGGTTTTTGATCCCATTTCTGATCCCAAGATATAGCCCGTTTGCATCCTTCTTCCCGCTGAACATGCTCACTTTAAATATTAGTTCCTTTCGGGGTTGATCAGGAATCGAAAATCAGGTTCCAATAATATGTTAAAGCTCATCACATTCAATTTCGGTCATTGTCAGGCCAATCCATATTATCTGTTTAAATCATGTTGGCTTAGTTGGTAAGTTTTGGAGCAGTAGGACATTAAACTGGGGGGACAGATTCCCATTATTAAAAGGCTTGGTCTCCTGTGAAAGTGCCATAGCAGGCCACAAATCACTGCCAATAGTCTGATCCTGATTCCCCAGGGTTCGGATTGCATTCAAGTACTTTAGTGATGTTTACAGGTTGCTGGAGAGCCCTTTCCAAGGCTTGAATAATCTGGTCTGTCTGTTCATTCTCATTATGGTTTCCCGCCTGTAACTCCGGATAGGTTTGGTATCGCAATTCTGCCTTCCATTTCCACCCCTCATCAGCTGACAGAATCATGCAGCAGAGACTGAATAAATCTTGCGGATTCTCTTTAGACATTTGTGTAGTACTGTGGACACACTGAGCAAACTGTGCTGGTTTTTCTTTTCTATCTGGGGCCTGATTCATGATCATTATCATATCTTGAGGCTTCCAGGGTGCATACACAGGAATCACTGAGGGCTGTCCCTCCTCCTGCTCATGGATTGAGCAGCATTAGAGTGGGCAGTTGTCTTTGTGGAGCCACTAACTCTGGGGATTTATTGGATTCTTCCCTCCCTGACTCGGAACAATCCCCGGTATTCCCTTTCGGGATCTCAGGGTGTAGAGATCCCCTTCCCTGTGCCGCTGTTTTACCTGAGCGGCCACCGTATCTGGGTACTGGGAGGATTGGGGTTCGGGGGCACTGGGTGAACTTGGCCGCTGGTAAGGTAGGAGAGGTACGGTGGGTGCCCACTCCTCAGCATGGCCACTGTCCTCAAACATGGGGGTTGCGATCCCTTGTTTTCCTGTAAGTTCGAACTTTAGACTGATATTCCTGCCCTTCTCTCCTATCTGGACCAACTTCGGTTTGCTTACGTTGTTTCTCCTGCTCTTGTTTTTGGTGCCCATCCACTCATTCATGCTCCACTTTTAGCATCTCCCAACCTTTGGCGTTCCTTCTGCAGTACATACCTGTTTCCCTTTCTCACATGCATTATTCCTCCAACTTGCTGATAATATGCTGTTCCACTTTACATCTTCATTCAGCCGATCTGCTCAGCACTCCCTATATTGGGATCGTGTTTGTGACTCCAAATGTTGAAGTTGAATAAAACTCGGCGGACCAGCTTCTTATTGTCGCCACAGTTAATTTTCCAGCAGGAGTTTGAGACCCTGTTGTCAAAGGGAAGGCATGTAAGCACTGCCACCATCTGATAAGTGGACTGACTTAATCAGGTTACAGCCATATATTTATACATAGTAAGCCCCATACATTCCTATTGCAAGATGTTATTTGAACTGGTACGCCCACCAAGTCTGTTGTCTCCAAACTTAATTAGATAAGAGAGTTTGCTAAATGAAGGTTTTAATTACAGATGGATACACTGTCTAGTCCTTAACAGTTATTCCCTTTGCAAGGCCCTGACTTAATTACAAACAGATGTTTATTCCTGTCCTTATCAGTGAGTCCTCCTCCCTTTACTCAAAAGAGGGTACAATGTATAATGTTATCAACTAATGAGGGTCCAGTGTATAATGTTATCAACTAATGAGGGTGCAATGTATAATGTTATCAACTAATGAGGGTCCAGTGTATAATGTTATCATCTCTCAGTGTGTCTCTCTGCAAGCCGTAGAGCCGTAGAACTGGTAATGAGCCTGTCTTCGCTAACCACTGAAGACAGTGTTTACTTCGGTTCAGATATTCCTATTCAGTCCCAATTATTCTTTTAGCCAGAGGTTACATAGGTTCAAAATGATTTTGTTTTGTATATATCCTTAATTCTTCAGGAGGGTTCGGGGGAAATGTTTTTGTCCAATATAGAAACTGGTGTTACCTGTGTGTATTGTGGTGATGCAAAAGTTGCTGGAGAATTTACAAGTGGGAAAAGTGGAGTGATATTTGGAACTCTAACTTTTTAAAGTGTAATTTAGCAAGCAAACCACATGGACAATGTGTAAAAGCTCTGGTAAGAAAATCCTTCATTACCCGTTACACTCCCGCTACATAGTTCGTGTGAGAGTGCAGATGAACTCGATCAAACCCAGAGCAGGTCATAGTTCTTATTGACAGTGATCTGCTAGCTGTTAAAATGAATACCTCACTATATAAAAATCACTGTGCACATGTTGTCACTTGGTAAAAATAAGCACAGTACATGATTTATGTGCACACTGGTCATTAGAAATTAGAGGGGGTATTGGAGGGAAGGTGCAGAGACTGCCAGTGTCCTTGATGCCCTCACCTACAAGATGTGCATCCAGCTGCAGCTTGTAGCCCTGAACTTGAAGGAGCTGGGACTTGAAATTGATGAATTCTGGATCAGCTGGGAGTCAGAGGGGGTGATGCATGTGACATGAAGAGAGGTGAGTTACGCCCAAGGTGCAGGACACAGGAAACTGGGTGAGAGTCAGGCAGGTGAATGAAGTTAAACAGCCATCGAAGAGTACTCTTGCGGACATCCCACACAACAGCAGCTGGACCAATTTAGAAACTGTTGGGGGGATTACCTGGCAGTGAAAAGTCAAATAAGTGATAGGGAATTCATTAGTTATGGGAATGGAACAAGAAGTGGACTAATATCCTAGTATTAAGATTTGCTAGAGCTGGTGTAGTGAGGGGTTGAAGTGGTTAAAATAAGTTGTATGGGGAATGGGAGCCAGAGTGACAGAACGGATAGTGGAGAGGGTGATTTGAGTCGAATTGAATTGACTTTATTACATACATACTTCATACTCGTGAGGAGTAAATATCTTTATGTTACTCTCCATCTAAATGTGCAATGTGTAATTTATAGTAACTTATAATATATTGTTTATACATAGAAGAGTCAATATAACATCAACATGCAATTGTATCGGCATGAATTAATCATTCTGATGGCCTGGTAGAAAATGACGTCCCAAAGCCTATTAGTCCTTTTGCTGTGGTACCGTTTCCTGGATGGTGGCAGTAGGAACAGTTTGTTGTTGTGGTGAATTGGGTCCCCAATATCCTTTGGGCCCTCTTTACACACCTGTCTCTGTAAATCTCCTGAATAGTGGGAAGTTCACATCTACAGATGCACTGGGCTGTCCGCACCACTCTCTGCAGGGTCCTGCGATTGAGGGAAGTACAGTTCCCATACCAGGCAGTGCTGCATCCACTCAGGATGCTCTCTATTGTCTCTCTGTAGAAAGTTCTTAGGATTTGGGGCCCACAACAAGCAACTTCAACCATCTGAGGAGAAAGAGGTGCTGCTGTGCTCTTTTCACAACACAGCCGGTATGTACAGAGCATTTGAGATCCTTGGTGATCTTCATGCTGAGGATCTTAAAGCTGTTCACCCTCTCAACCCCAGATCTATTGATGTCAATAGGGGTTAGCCTGTCTCCATTCCTCCTGTAGTACACAATCAGCTCCTTTGTTTTTGTGACAATAAGGAGAGTTTGTTTTCTTGACACTAGTCAGATGTTGTTCAGACCTCAGATATCAAACACTCAGCTCCTGAATTGCTCCCAGAAACTCCAGCCATTGCTGCCCTGTTGTCACTCCTACCTTTTCCCTTCCAAACAAGTTTGGCCAGCTTCTCTGTCACAGAAACATGGAGGAGTTCAGTACGGAAACAGGCTATTTGGCCCATCTAGTCAATGCTTAAACAACCACTTAAGGTATCTATTGCAACTACCTGACTGGGACCATCGCCTTCCATACACCTACCATCCAGGCTCCCATCCAAACTTCTTTCAAATGGTGAAACTGAGCTCACAAGTACCCCTTGTGCTGACATCTCATGCCACACTCTCACAACCAATTCAGTGAAGAGCTTTTCCATGTGCACCCATTAAATGTTCACCTTCCCCGCTTACCCATGACCTCTAGTTGTCATCCCACCCAACCTCAGTGGAAAAAGCTGCTTGCATTTACCCTATCTATACCCTCATAATTCTGTATACTTCCAACAAATCCTCATGCAATGTTTAATTACCTTGTCTATGTTTAGTGCATTTTTTAGGTGTATAAGATGACGAGGAGCATTGATCGTGTAGGTAGCCAGAGGTTTTATTCCCAGGACTGAAATGGCTAACACGAGGGGGCATAGTTTTAAGGTGCTTTGAAATAGATACTGAGGGGATGCCAGGGGTAAGTTTTTTTACACAGGTAGTGGGGGGTTCATGCAATACACTGCTGGCTATTTGTGTGAGAGTGTTTCAGTTATTGCAGGGCCAGGAACCCATGCAGCTCAGTGGGAACAGGGAACAATACCAGTGGAGAGAGTCAAACTTAGCCAGGTCACGGATTGGAGATGGCAGAAATGCCCCATTCATATGGAGACAGGAAGAGCATCAGAGAGTTTGATGGTCATTCCAGATACCAGCACCCTGCCCAGTCAGGAGATGATTTCTCTCTCCAACTTGGGTTGAACTTCACTGTAACAGTGTGATGCCAGATCACACCTTGACAACTTATGTGAACTCATCTGAAATGTTGTCCTTCACCCATTGACAGATATTGTAAATCTTTTTACAGGTCAAAAATGACAAGGAATTTGTGTACGGGAATCTAGAGCTCAACACACCAGTTTTGCTGTCTCTGTCCAGATATTTAAGAAGTGGAGCAAGGGATTCACTCAATCATCCTTCCTGCTCAGACTGTGGGGAAGGATTCACTGAATCATCTGACCAACTGGCACACCCATCATTTTGCACAGGGTGGAACGATTCACCTGATCAGACAGTGGAAATGGAATCACTCGGCCTTCTCAACTGAAGGTACATCAGCTAGTTCATACTGGGCAAGGCCATTCACCTGTTCTGTGGGTGAGGAGGGATTCAGTCAGTCTTTCCACTTGTGGACACACCAGTCAGTTCACACTGGGCAGAGGCTGGTCATCTGTTGAATTTTGGGGAAGCATTCACTCGGTCATCTGACCGAATGGCACACCAGGGAGTTCACACCGGAGAGAGGCCGTTCACCTGCTCGGAATGTGGGAAAGGATTCACTTGCTCATCTAAACTGAAATTACATCAGCGTGTTCACAGTGGGGAGAGGCCGTTCACCTGCTCAGACTGTGGGAAGGGATTCACTATGTCATCTAATCTGAAGGTGCATTGGAGAGTTCATACTGGAGAGAGGCCGTTCACCTGCTCAGACTGTGGGAAGGGATTTACTTGCTCATCTAAACTGAAATTACATCAGCGTGTTCACAGTGGGGAGAGGCCGTTCACCTGCTCAGACTGTGGGAAGGGATTCACTATGTCATCTAATCTGAAGGTACATCAGAGAGTTCATACTGGAGAGAGGCCGTTCACCTGCTCAGACTGTGGGAAGGGATTCACTATGTCATCTAATCTGAAGGTGCATTGGAGAGTTCATACTGGAGAGAGGCCGTTCACCTGCTCAGACTGTGGGAAGGGATTCACTATGTCATCTAATCTGAAGGTGCATTGGAGAGTTCATACTGGAGAGAGGCCGTTCACCTGCTCAGACTGTGGGAGGGGATTTACTTGCTCATCCAAACTGAAAGTACACCAGCGAGTTCACACTGGGGAGCGGCTGTTCACCTGCCCGGACTGTGGGAAGGGATTCACTTGCTCATCCGAACTGAAAGTACACCAGCGAGTTCACACCGGAGAGAGGCCATTCATCTGCTCAGACTGTGGGAAGGGATTCACTCAGTCATCCCATCTGAAGGTTCACCAGCGAATTCACACTGGGGAAAGGCCGTTCATCTGCTCAGACTGTGGGAAGGGATTCACTTGCTCATCCGACCTGAAGGTCCACCAGCGAGTTCACACTGGGGAGAGGCCATTCATCTGCTCAGTCTGTGGGAAAGGATTCAGCTGGTCTTCTCAACTGAAATCACATCAGAGAGTTCATACTGGAGAGAGGCCATTCACCTGCTCAGACTGTGGGAAGGGATTCACTGCGTCATTCCACCTGAAGATACATCAGAGAGTTCACACTGGAGAGAGGCCATTCATCTGCTCAGACTGTGGGAAGGGATTCACTCAGTCATCCCATCTGAAGGTTCACCAGCGAGTTCACACTGGGGAGCGGCCGTTCACCTGCTTAGACTGTGGGAAGGGATTCACTTGCTCATCCGAACTGAAGTTACATCAGCGATTTCACACTGGGGAGCGGCCGTTTGCCTGCTCAGACTGTGGGAAGGGATTCTCTGTTTCATCCCAGCTACTGAGTCACCAGTCAGTTCACACCGGGGAGAGGCCATTCAGCTGCTCGGAGTGTGGGAAGGGATTCACTATGTCATCTAATCTGAAGGTACATCAGAGAGTTCATACTGAAGAGAGGCCGTTCACCTGCTCAGACTGTGGGAAGGGATTCACTATGTCATCTAATCTGAAGGTGCATCGGAGAGTTCATACTGGAGAGAGGCCGTTCACCTGCTCAGACTGTGGGAGGGGATTTACTTGCTCATCCAAACTGAAAGTACACCAGCGAGTTCACACTGGGGAGCAGCTGTTCACCTGCCCGGACTGTGGGAAGGGATTCACTTGCTCATCCGAACTGAAAGTACACCAGCGAGTTCACACCGGAGAGAGGCCATTCATCTGCTCAGACTGTGGGAAGGGATTCACTCAGTCATCCCATCTGAAGGTTCACCAGCGAATTCACACTGGGGAAAGGCCGTTCATCTGCTCGGACTGTGGGAAGGGATTCACTTGCTCATCCGACCTGAAGGTCCATCAGCGAGTTCACACTGGGGAGAGGCCGTTCACCTGCTCAGTCTGTGGGAAAGGATTCAGCTGGTCTTCTCAACTGAAATCACATCAGAGATTTCACACTGGAGAGAGGCCATTCACCTGCTCAGACTGTGGGAAGGGATTCACTGCGTCATTCCACCTGAAGGTACATCAGAGAGTTCACACTGGAGAGAGGCCATTCACTTGCTCAGTCTGTGGGAAGGGATTCACTCAGTCATCCCACCTAATGGCTCACCAGCGAGTTCACACTGCGGAACGGCCGTTCACCTGCTTAGACTGTGGGAAGGGATTCACTTGCTCATCCGAACTGAAGTTACATCAGCGAGTTCACACTGGGGAGCGGCCGTTTGCCTGCTCAGACTGTGGGAAAGGATTCTCTCTTTCATCCCAGCTACTGAGTCACCAGTCAGTTCACACCGGGGAGAGGCCATTCATCTGCTCAGTCTGTGGGAAGGGATTCAATTGGTCATCTCACCTGCAGAGACACCAGTCAGCCCACACGGGGAAATGGCCATTCACCTGCTCAGTCTGTGGGAAGGGATTCACTCAGTCAGCTCAATTGAAGGTACATCAGCGAGTTCACACCGGGGAGAGGCCGTTCACCTGCTCAGTCTGTGGGAAGGGATTCAATTGGTCATCTCACCTGCAGAGACACCAGTCAGCCCACACGGGGAAATGGCCATTCACCTGCTCAGTCTGTGGGAAGGGATTCACTTGGTCATATAAGCTGAATAGACATCAGCGAGTTCACACTGGGGAGAGGCCGTTCACTTGCTCTGTCTGTGGGAAGGGATTCGCTGAGTCATCTGAACTGAAGATACATCAGCGAGTTCACACTGGGTAGAGGCCGTTCACTTGCTCTGTCTGTGGGAAGGGGTTCGCTGAGTCATCTGAACTGAAGATACATCAGTGAGTTCACACTGGGTAGAGGCCGTTCACTTGCTCTGTCTGTGGGAAGGGATTCGCTGAGTCATCTGAACTGAAGATACATCAGCGAGTTCACACTGGGTAGAGGCCGATCTCCTGCTTAGAGTTTGGCATAAGATTCTCTCAGCCAAATCAACCGAATGTGCATCATTGAGTTCACACTGGGGAGAGGCTTTTCACCTGCTGTGAATATGGGAATCGATTCACTCAGTCCTCTAACCATATGCAACTCTCACTTCGGCTAGCAGCTTAACTTTTAGAGTGATAGCTCCCCAACCCAGCCAACTTAAGAAATCTCATTTGGGTGGATGCTTCATGATGTGTCCCGTTCCAAATCAGTACACTGAAATAACAAACTGTACACAATATGTGATTAAACAATTGAGATTTATAATTCCTACTTAGACTATAGGGTTAGTAAAGAAAACAAAAAGAAAGAAAAAGGGCCCAGTCTCTCCTCTCTCCATTCACATCTTCTCATCTCTCCCCAGCAAAAGGTGGTGAAATTCTCTCTTCCAGACTCACAGGAAAGAACAACATTTCTGCCATTGGAGAGCCCCGCACTCCCAAACCCTGTTATCTCTAGTCATAACCTAAACATTGTTGCTGCAGAGAATCAATTACCTTAGCAGTGAAACATTACATAGAGGCCATTACAGTAGCCGTGAAACCTTGCAGCATGTTATACTTGTGACTCACCGCCGGGTTCACACTGGGCAGGAAGTTTCAATAAGCTGTATGCTGGATATTTCTCCATCCATTGCTGAATGCGATTTCAAGACTGACTGTTGGTGCTGAACTCTGCAATTATTGCTGCTGCTCACCACACCCAGTTCTGCACCCTGGTCACTGGGCATGGGAGGAGTTTCTTCTGCTGCACATTCTCCTTTAATGGGACTGGAGTTTAATATTCTGCATCTGAGACAAATAAATCAGTTCTATTTTAAACTTTGTCTTTGGAACTCTGTGAGTTTACAACACAACTAGTGGACTCAGGCCGGCTGGACCCTGCCAATGATTCTATTCCTTGACAGTCCTTTTAAATCATCCCCTATTGTTCATCTCCTGCTTCCCTGTGGTGATGGGTTCCAAACCAGTGGTGAAGAGGTTTCCCTTAATTTTTCTACTGACTGAAGAAGTCACACATATTGCAGTTCTGTCTGAGATGTTCTTCACCCCTCAGATCTCTGGGCTGATGAAGAATGACATTGGGAGTTAACCTCCTTATTCAGGGCACATTTCCATATTTTGGGCCATTTTCCCTGCTTCTAAAGGGTTGTTAGAAAACACCACTCTACTCTAAAGACTGAAAGCCAAATGGGAAACCATCCATTGGATGTTCAACGAAGCAGGGTCAGAAACCAGAGGCGAGTCCGCACATTGCAGAGTTTGGGGCTCTGGACAATGGTCGGGATAAGAATGTATGGTGAGGAGAAGGGAATCAGCAGCGGGACGTGGCAACAAATGACAGATAGCAAGATTTGGAAGCTCATTTGATGGAAAATAATTCAGTTGTCTGACTGACAACACAGACAATGCCTGTTGTGAGATTCCTCATTTGTTGAGGCACATGTGTGTTCAGAATGGTAATATCTATTGAAGGAGTTATTCCTGATTGTTTATCCTGTAATATTATATCTGGATAGTTATTTTTGATTAACCTGTCTGTTATAATGTATTGATTATAATATAAATTGTGAGATTCTGTCCCTAACTGGATATGGCTTCAATTTATGGTGCCTTAATGAGGTGATAGAGGTCATTCATGAGTTTGTGTTTTTAAGCAAGATTTTGGTGAATTATATTTGCCACTTGATTGTACTTGCATAAGTAATCAGATTGAGTTAAACTGCTGCAGGATCCGAGGAATATGTTGGATTGTGTCTGGTTTCTCTTGGCATTTTCTGCATTTATTGCCTTGTTTGTATGTATTTGTGAGTTTTTTGTTAACCACCTTGTCCTGTATTTCTGCAAGGAATCCCTCTGTTTCTGGGAAGAGGTGTCCAACTCTCAGTCAGGTGCTTGATGCTTCCTTTTCAACATCTTGTCTGCTCAGATCGTTGGGATGTCTCCCATGGAGAGTCATACTCATTCCATTTGTTAATGTTTTCTTCCATATTGATTATTCATTTTTCTGAGTTGGCCTCTCATTTAAGTTTTCTGGTCTTCTTAGCACAATTGCACATACACACTTGGAGTGCTGAATCCCGTTTACTTTTGAAGAAAATATACACCTAAAAGTTTTATCTGACTGTTGTGTGATTTTTTTTTCATTTGTGTTATTCCTCTTCCTCCTGTCTAAGGTACTGTTTGAGTGTAAGTAGTCTTTTCTGAAGTTTTCTGAAGTTCTTATTTATCTTTGTAAATTTTACTGATTGAAGTAGGACTAAGGTATTTTTATTTAGAAAAAGTCAATGTCGGTATTGATGAAAGTGTTTATTGCCTTTGTTGTATTTGTTAATTACTGAGCTCTGGCAGGTTTTCTTAAGCCTCGAACTAAATTTTGTCAAATGTTCTCCCTATTTCACACTATTTTCTATTGTCTTTGCTTGTTGATATTCCAGATATGTGGGTATCAAGAGTCCTGGTGAAGGGTCTTGGCCCGAAATGTTGATTCCCATCCATAGATGCTGCCTGACATGCTGAGCTCCTCCAGAACTTTGTGTTTAGTTCTCTAGATTTCTAGCATCTGCAGGTCCTCTCGTTTCCCACATACTTGTGTTTCTTGAAATAACAAGCCGGTTGTAGTGTCGTGTAGCTCTGTTGGTAAAATATTAAATAAAAACATGAGGAATAGGTGGCACAGGGTTGGAAGATGTAGAATATCAGTGAGTAGAATTAAGGAAGAGCAAATGTAAAACAAAATCCCTGATAGGAATTGTTTCGAGAGCCTCAATTTGTGGTCCACAAATTACAAGGGGAGATAGAAAATGCTTGCCAAAAGTGTAATGTTAGGATAGTCATGGGGGATTGTCATGCAGGAGATTAGGAAGGATGGTGTTGGTCTCAAGAGGAGGAATTCCTAGAATAGCTACAAGATGCTTTTTTAGAGCAGCTCATGGTTGAGCTCACTTGGGGGTCAGCTATTCTGGATTGGGTGTTGTAATGAGCCAGAATTAATTAGGTCACTAAAATCCAAAGAACACTTAGGGGCAAGTGAATATAATATGATCAAATTCACCATGACATTAGTGAAGGAGAAGCTAAAGTCGATGTGGAATAAAGAGAATTAGAGAGGCATGAGAGAAAAATTAGTCAAAATTGATCTAAAAAAAACCTGGGCAGGGATGAAAACAGAGCAGCAACGGCTGGAATTTTTGGAAGCAACTTGGATGGCACAGGATATATACAGTGGCATGCACAAGTTTAGGCACCCCTGGTCAAAACTTCTGTTATTGTGACTAGCTAAGTGATTAAAAGATGACCTGATTACAAAAGGCATAGTTAAAGATGACACATTTCTTTAATATTTTAAGCAAGATTACATTTTTATTTCCATCTTTTACAATTTCAAAATAACAAAAAAGGAAAAGGGCCAGAAACAAAACTTTGCGGACCCTGCTTGGTCAGTACCGAGTAACACCCCCTTTGGCAAGTATCACAGCTTGTGAACACTTTCTGTAGCCAGCCAAGAGTCTTTCAGTTCTTGTTTGAGTAAATTTCTGGATTCAGTCATAAACAGCAAAGTACTGATTGTGGAAATTACAAATGAGAATATTATTAGAGTCACAGAGAGCAGCCGCAGCACTGAAACAGGTCTTTTGGCCCTTCTAGTCCATGCTGACCTGTTCTTGTTGTTACTGCCTGGTTCCAACTAACTGCACCAGAGCCTCCATACAACTTCCATCCACGTCCTCACCTAAATTCCTCTTTTGTGTCTAAATCAAACCCACATCTTCCACTTCCACTGGCAGCTCATTCCACACTCTCACCAACCTCTGAGTGAAGAATTCCCCTTCAGATTCCTCGGAAATAATTCACTTTCACCCTGAATGAATGTCCAATATCAGGGTGAGAGGGAGGATGGGGCAGAGAGGGAAGACAGTAATGGGAGGGGGTGGTCGAGTGCGGAGAGGGAAACAGAGCGGAGTGTTTATACTTAATATCTTTCAGAAAAACTAATTGTTTGAACTTGCTGCGAAGCTCTCCAAATCCTGTATATTCTTAACCAAATTATTGATCTGGGTGACAAGTAGCAGTGGTTGATGTTCAAAGTAAATGTTATTATCAGAGTACATATATGTCACCACATACAACCCTGAGATTGTTTTCCTACAGGAACACTTAGCAAATCTATAGAATAGTAACAGGATCAATGAAAGATCAAGTGGAGCATAGAATTCAACAAACTGTGCAAATGCAAATTAATTAAAAGTCAATGAATAATGAGAGCAATGGGGAGTAACGCTGAGGAACCTCACTAGGCCCAGGCCTCGAGTCCAATAAACAGCCTCCCACCATCACTCTCTGCTTCCTACCATCAAGACAACTGTGCATCCAGTGAGCCAGCTCTCCCTGGATCCCGTGTGATCAGACTTTCCACAGCAACTTACCCTGTGAATGTTATCAAAGGCCTCACTGATGCCCATATTGGCCACTATCCTGGGACAGAGGTGTCACCGATCAGAGCGCACAGATTTAAGCAGAGGATGAAGAGGTTTAGAGGGATCTGAGGAAGAGACTTTTCACTCAGAGGGTAGCTGAAATCTGGAACTCACTGCCTGAGGTGGTGGTGGAGGCAGGTCCCTTCACAACATTTACGAAGAGGATGAGCATTGAAACTGCCGAGACACAGTCGGCTGTGAACCACGTGCTGATAAATGGGACCAGTGTAGACAGTGAGTGGATGGTCAGAACAGGTATGGCTGGCCAAAGGCCTGTTTCCGTGCTGTGTGATCCACCACTCCGGACATGCTAAATTAACGATGGTGGCACCGCAAGGCATTGATTTCAAAACTCCACACCCCTCTCCAGACTGAACCCCTTTGTCACCTCTGTGAATATCTGTTTCTGTCAAGGTAGCATAGCGATTGATTATTTTTGCTAAACAACTGGCAATTGATGAAGTTCTTGTGTCTTCTTCCATTAATATTGCTGCCTTACAGCAAAACTAACCCTCTCACTGTGTCAGAATCAGTGATTAAATCAGAATCCAAACACTGTGCTTTCATCCCTGCACGTTATAACTGGAACCATCTCACTGAGGGTCTGATGGAGACAAGGGATCATATCTCCCCTGCTTCTGACATTTCAAATACCCTCAGAATGAATTTCTGATTCAGTCTGAAGGTTATGGTACATTCAGCTCATCGTCAGACCTGACAAACCATGTTTTGCCACAGCTGGTTCCACCTGTTGGTGTGTCCTCTTTCCTCCATCTCCAGGGAAGCTGCATCTCCGCACAAACTCCTCACTTGAGATGACTGTCTGTACCCGTGACACAGGAAATCACATCACTGTCACTCTCCTGATACCGTGTCTGACCTGCTCACCTCCGGGTATCCTCCATCAACAAGCCTCTTCCTCAGTCACCATCTGTGAGATTATAAAAAACAATTAAAACGATCTATCAGACAGCTCCTGTACCCCTCCACCTCTGACCATGCTGCGCTGGTTAAAACTCTCTCTCCCTTTGCAAACACCGGTTGTCCCACCTGATCCGAACCATCTGTACAAACCCGTGTCCTCCTCTGATGCAAAGGTCACTGACCTCTCTCCCCCACCCCCCCCTTCCCAATCTACAGTCGCAGCCCATGACGATGACAGAGGCTGCCAGACTCTGGGGCTTTGTAACAAACACAATGTTACCAGCAAGATTACACAGTAATTAATATGAACAGAGAATTGCTGCTTCCTGAAAGGACACGCCAACTGGCTCATCCAATTGCCCAGATTCTCCCCAGTTAACAACTTATTTTGTCCCGGGACCTCTCTTCCCCGGGTTAGGGAACGTCCGATCACCACTCTGCTCCCACATCCCTCATCCGACCACTCACCCCTCACTTATACATCCACCTATCAGCTCTATCCATACACACAGATTCCTTTCGTTCCAAACATCCTTCCGGCTCGGGGAACCACAACTTACCGATCCCACAGGGTTCGGGCGCAAAGCTAAAACCGGGGCTCGGGACCGGAGAGCCCGGAGCTTCCAGCCGTCCGGCCGAGCTCGATCCCAGGCCTTTCCCTCTCCAGCCGGTCCCGATTTACACAACCTCGGGATCAGCCCCTTACTCTCCGCTGCCCGAATAGGAGAAACGCCGCGCCTGCGTTTCGCAGGAGGTTCTCCGTAGCAACACCGGTGGACGGAGGTCTGCACAGCGCCACCAGTGGTCGGAGGCCAGAGGGACAACGGAGAGGAAGATCACAAACACGACAAAGTCTGCAGATGCTGGAAATTTACAGCAACACAGAAAATGCTGGCGGAACTCAGCAGGCCGGGCAGCATCAATCGAAAAGAGTCAACAGTCGACGTTTCCACTTGAACCCTCCTTCAGGACTGAGATGGGATGGGAGAAATATCTGAATAAAATCGGTGCGGGCGAGGAAATGCCTCGCTGGAAGATGACACGTGAAGCCAGGTAGGTGGGAAAGCTCAAGATCAGAAGAAAATAGAGTCTAATAGGAGAGGAGATTGGAGAATCGGAGAAAGGGATGGAGCAGTGGACCCAGAGAGAAGTGATAAGCAGGTGAGCGGACGTGAAAAGTCAGAGAGGGAGTGGGAGGGAGGGGTGTGAGGGAATTTTTTCACCGGAAGGAGAAATCTATATTCATGCCATCAGACGGAACATAAGGTTCTGATCTTGGACACTGAGGGTGGACTCATCTTGGCACAAGATGGGTTGACACGTCGGAACGGGAAAGGGAATCGGAATTGAAATGTTTGGACACCGGAAGTCCCCCTCGGAGCGGATAGTTCAAAGGTTAATTTATTATCAAAGCAGGTATCCATAAAGAACGCTGAGTTTTTTTTCTTCTCCAGAGAACCAAACAAAGAAAACATGAAAGTCGATCAGAGAGAAAAAAAATGAAACTCCAACCCCAACCTCCCGCATAAAAAAAGAACGGCATCCCGATTGTCAACCCCCTAAACCCACCCCTCCGCACAAAAGAAAGAAAATAGCCACACCCGGTAAAAGAACACCCCTGCCCCGCACAACTGCGGAGGAGCCGGTGTCGCCAGTGTAGAGGCGGCCACATCTGGAGCAGCGGACACAACAGGCGACCCCGGAGGATTCACAGGTGAAGTGTCGCCTCACCTGGAAGGATGTTTGGACAACGGAGAGAGTTCGACCGTCCGGCCCTTTCACCGTGACACCCCGAACTCCACATCAAATCCGTCCAAACGAATCTGGGCGAACTTTAATGACCAATAAGTATAATTCCTCTCAGCGATCAGCTGTCTGAATGATTCCCTGACTCTGAGAGGAAGGGGTATCTATGGTCCACACTGTCAGGGTGTTGAGTTTACCGGGAGACAAAGATTGCAGGGACGAGAGGTGTTCTGTTGACTGATACTCTGTGTGTGGACCCCGCTGGCAATTCTGGTGTTGCGACCGGAATCGAGACAAACACCACGCTGCCCACTCCACCAACAACACGGCACAGCCGGACACATAACAGGGGACTTTACATCCCACAACACTGGATTCAGTGATGAAACCCGTGATCAATGTTGTTGTCCCACCGAAATCATGAGAAACGACCATTTACGTGTTTTTTTTTTGTGTTACTAAGGTTTATTTTATCCCGTTTGATGTCAGATATAACCTGAATGGAGGAGGGTACAGTCCAGTGTGGACACTAAAATACGTAATAATTCTCTTTGTAGTCTCAATAATCCTCCGTACAAAATACAATGTTAACTTACCATGGATGTAAAAATAGCCAATGGCTACGGGAAAGAGTGCCTCAATAATATACTTACTTAAACCAATGACAGCTTCCACAGTGACTAGCGATAGTTGCACAAAGTAAACTGCTGAGCTGCTGCTAATTAGTGGAATTTATTCACAATTAGTAAAAGTGAAGGCAGCGTCTTTATCACCACCACGGAAACTGATACAGGAAAAGGCACTGTGATGATCTTTGCAGCGTGGAGCACATTGAACTTCTAGATGATGCAGGAGAAATCAGCTTCGCTGCAAAATATGGTGGCACTGTATCAGACTACTCCTGATCTCCAAAAGGGATAATTTCTTCTGTCAGAAATAAAATCAACTGTCTCTTCCTCCCAGTCATCCAGCTGATCAGTGTCAACAACTCCACGGGGCTCTAAGTGTTGGAGGAGCCGGAGGAAGGTTTCAGTGATCCTGAAGGCTTCGTGGATGATGCTATCTCCGACGAGGAATTGCCGGGTGATATTTTAAACAATCAACCTCCAGAAGCTGATGGAATAGATTCTGTTATTGTTGTGGATAATGGACCACAAGTTGAACCAGATTGGCTAGAGAAACGTCGAAATGTTATCCAGAAGATCTTTTCCAAGTTTGGGGATATTACAGATGGATTTTACTCAGGGACAGATGGAAGACGATAGGGAATACAGTTCACCAGCTTTTGCTGTGGGTGCGGTAAAAAGATGCAGATGGATGCAAGTTAGACAGCAGCAATACCTTTCGTGTCAATTTCTTCACAGACTTTGATAAGCACATGGATATTGATGATTGGGGAATTCCAGAGAAACAGCCTTTCGAAGATTTTGGGAATCTTCGATACTGGATAGAGGATCCCGACTGCAGAGACCAATGCAGTATTATCTATGAATCCGGATACAGAACAGCTATCTTGTGGAATGATATAAAAGAACCAGTCAGCATTGAAGAGCGTGCACGCTGGGCAGAAAAGCAACATTTCATTTATGTGTTTTTAAATAGGAGTGCTCCCCCCACGAGTGACGTCACAGGCTCACTCACGCGCTTGACGTCACACATGGGCTCCCCACGCCGGGATCTGCCCTCACGAGCGCGGTGTCTTACGTCACCCACGCGCTGTTGAGCTCCAGCATTATCGGTTTAACGGCTGAACTACTATTCCCGTGACCAGCCCTTCCCCCTCCGCCGACAGGAGATCCGCTATTGCCATTGGTGCGCAGGAATGTTAATCACTGGTTACACCCAATAGAGGAGAGGGACCAGTGCAGAGGGCGTTATCCCGGCTGAGTTCGTCTCCCGCTGTGAAGCCGAGCTCTCGTCAGAGCGGAACAAATCCCAAAGTAAATTTCCTGTTTCTTCATTTATTTCCATTTCCCTCCGAGGGAAGTTGGGGGCGTTTGTGAAGCATCTCCTCCGGCCAAGATGTGATGTATTGCTGAGAGGTAGGAAGAGACCACTCAACCCGTCGGTTTGATGCCGGTTCCCCGGGGAGGGAGAGGCAAGATTTTATTGAAAGGATGAAAATGGTCTGAGAGGGGGCGGACAGGATGCTTGTCCCGGTAGGGTCAGGAGGGGCTCATCTGTGGAAATGTATGAGCCCACGGGGTTGTCAAGAAGTGGGATTTACCACATTGGGGGCAAACACCGGCAGACTGTTGCCCTGCAAGCGGGGCCAATGGTCCGGGCAAAGTGACAATTATTTTTGCTTTATTGAGATTGTACCTGGAATATGGTGTAAAATCCCGCTCCCCATACTAACACGGGTTATACAGACCAAAGAACAAACTGCCAGAGGAACTCAATGGGTCGGGCAGCATCAGTTGAGGGAAATGGACCGTCAAAATTTCGAGCCGAGACCCTCCCTCTGGACTGAGAGTGGAGTGAAGTAGTCAGAAAAAAGAGGTGAGTGGTGGGGATGGGGCAAGAGTTGGGGAGTGAGAGGTGGATGCAGCTGAGGGGGAGGTGGGAAGGTGGAAATAGTGACAGGGGTGAGAGGTGACTGGTTGGGCAACACGGGGCTGCAGAAGATGGAAATTAATTCCATAGAGGATTAACAAAGAGGTTAGAGAGTATTTGTTATAGAGAGTGCAATGAAGATTCACCAGACTGATCCCTGGAGTGGTGAGGTCATCATTTGAAGAAAGATCAAATGTGATAACTCTTTCATTTGGAGAATCGAGGACTGAGAGGTGAACACATTGAAATGCACAACATCATTACCGGTTGAACCAGGGATCCCAGTCTCTGAAAAAGGGGGTGGGCTGTCCGGGACTGAGATGAGGGGAAACGTCTCCACTCCGAGCGTGGTGAATGTTTGTAAATCCACACCACAGAGGGCAATGAAGACTCAGTGATCGTCCTCACATAAAACAGAGGTCGGCAGATGTGTGGAGACCGAAGTGATCGAGGAAATGAGGATCATGCAAAAGCATGTGGATGAGATGGGAGAGCATCCGCCATCTTGCTGATGGTTAGAGGGGCTGAATGGCCACCTCCTGCTGTTTCAGTGTTCCTGTCCAGTGATCCCGGAGGAATATGAAGAGGAATGAGTGTTTATAATCATAGACTGATTTAAATGAAACCAGCACATTTCCTGTGTGGGTCTGATTTGTGTGTTTTGGGATGGGATGGGAATCGAAACTCTAACTCTGTGACCTGGGGTGGAGGGAAAAGGATTGGGGAAGATATGGAGGGAAAAACTAAATACGTATCTGTTGTAAATAGGGAAATAATTAAATAATATGGGAAATGCGGCGGTGGGTACGGCAGTGTGTGAAGGGCGAGGAACACTCACCGGATCACGTGGGACCCTCCAGCGTCATGTGATCCCGTTTCGCTCAGATCGGCAGCAACATCTGCGGGTTTGATTCCGAGGCCCCGCCCACCGCCTGTTGACGCAAAAAGCACATTGCGCATGCTCACAGTCCCGGGATCGGCAGTGTTGGTTTTTCGTTGTGTGTGGAAGCGGGTCGACAGAGGGATCGGGATCGGGAGGGGGTCCTCGCCCCCTTGGATGGGGAGCCGGAGACAGATTATTCTCTGCGGGTCAACACCAAAAATTTTCCTTCGGTGAGTATTGACGCCTGTCCCGAGCGGGGAGGTCTGACGTTGGGTCCTGAGTTAACTTTTCCGAAATCAAACAAAGAAAATCTGTAGATGCTGGAAATGCGAGCAACGCGCACAAAATGCTGGAGGGACTCAGCAGGCCGGGCAGAATCCAGGAAAAGAGTACAGTAAACATTAGCGGCCGAAACCCTCCGGCAGGACTGGAGAATAAAAGGTGGGAGTGGGGAAGAGAGAGAGAGAAACACAATGTGATCGGTGAAACCTGATGGGGGAGGGGATGAACTTTCCCGAACTGGCGGCCTCGCCTCGCTTCCTTCACAGAATCTGCCGGGGTCGGTCCGGGTTGTGAGACCTTCACACCGAACCGTCTGAGATGAGCCGCCGCTCAGCCCGTTGTTCTGGTCCTATTAGCAGGATGAAGTTAAACATGTTTCTATCTTGTTACTGACAGAGAATCGTATAATTTGTGTTCCGTGTGTTATCTGAATGTACTTGCCTGTGATGCTGCCACAAGTCAGTGTTTCTCTGTCCCTGTACCTTCCCGTACTTGTGCACTTGGCAATAAATTCAACAGGACCTGAGAAATCTCAGTGAGATTTGATTAGTGATGATCATCTTGGCAGCTCGGTACGTCGAATGTATGAGACAGTACACTGTTAAATGCAAAACCCTGAACAGTGTTGATGATCAGAGGGATCTTAGACTCCGTGCAACGCTCCCTGAAAGAGACTGCACAAATTGATCGGGTGGTTAAGAAGGCAAATGGCATGGTTGTCTTTATTAGTTGAAGCATTGAGTTCAAAAGTCGGGAAGTTGTGTTGCAGCTTTGTAAAACTGTTTAGACCACATCTGGAGTGTTTCATACAGTTCTGGTCGCCCCCATTCTCGGAAGGATGTCGGGGCTTTGGACAGGGCACAGAAGAGGTTTACCAGGACACTGCCTGGATTAGAGGGCATGAGCTATAACGAGAGGCTGGACAAACTTGTGTCCTTTTCTCCAGAGCGGCGCAGGCTGGGGTGAGACTGGATGGACGTTTGTATGAATTTCAGAGACGTCGATACAACAGTTAGACAATATCTTTTTTCCCAGGGTTGAATTTTCTAAGATAAGTGGGTGGGGGGGGGGTAGGTTAAAGGAGATGTGAGGGGCGAGTTTGTGTTCCCCACGGAGTCTGCTGGTTCGGTCGCTGGAATTTTCCCCCTGGGGAGACGCTCCGCTCTGATGACACAATAATCACCCTGCGCGCTCACAGCCCCCGGGTGGGCGGTGGTTTGTTTTCATCCCGTTCGATGTTGAAGCGGATCGGGAGAGGGAGCGAGTGGGGGGAGGGGTCCTTGCCCCCTCGGGCGGGGAGCCGGGGGAGAAATCAGTTTCCCATCGGTGGATATTGAGGCCCGTGTCGGGAGTCTGATGTTGGGCAGTGAGTCCCGGTAACTTCCCCTAACTGTCGGCCTCACTGAGTTATTTCTGAAATCGGTGTTTGTTACACGTAATTAGCAAATGGACTAGAATGCAGCACAAGGTCCGGTAAAGACAGTCACTACAGTTTTAGTTTCAATTTACCAAATGACCGCTGTGTTAATCTCTGTCAGAAGGAGGCTCAGCATTTAAAGTTGAGTGTGTAATTTCCTGTTTTGGTCATGTTTGGAGAGCCTCTTCCTCTGTTGCCGGGAATAGCCCACTTGACCTGCACGGAATGGTGGACGTTTGTTCGCTCTCTGGTCACGCTCCCTCAATGAGCACAGCGGCCTCGGGAGCAGATGTAACAGACTGACAGTGGGGTGGGGGGATGTTGTGAGCATTGACTGTATCGATTGTATTAACCCTGTGTTGGAACGAAGACAAAACTGATGAATGTGGGCATTACATTTGTGTAACTTTGTTCAGGCCGTCACGAACATCTTGTAATCAGTCAATAGTTGTGCATCATTTAAAGTATAAAGAGAATATGCTGGAACCGTTCAGCAGATCGGGCAGCATCTTGTACAGTCCCAGTTTTGATACTGGGTCTTCTAGTGTTTCTCTTTCCACACTTCCAATCTAATGTACAGAGTTTCCAGCACTTTCAATTTCATATTAAACGTATTTTATTCCTGTTGGCCTGATGTCCAGTTGTGCTGGGCAAGATCCCATTTAACAGTAAGATTCGTCAACTCCAGATATGCCACCAGATCTGAGTCCACTATGTGGACATTTGTATCTCACAGGAGGCTGTACAAACCCGTGTCCTTTTCTGGTGCAGAGGTCACTGACGCCGCCTCCCCCTTCCCAATCCGCACTCGCAGACCATGCTGGTGACAGATGTCCCAGACTCTGGGAGTTTGTAATAACCACAATGTTAACAGTAAGATTAGACTGTAATTAATGTGAATATCAATAAATATGCATAGGTAAATAAGAATATTAATATTTATAACAATATGATTAGTTAATAAATGTAATTAATATGAATATTATATTAATATTAATGCAATCTTGAAAGGACACGCGAACTGAGCTGTCTGTTCCGCTGGACCAGATCCTCCCTTTTTACCCGGGGTAGAAATGTCTATATCAAAATTCATGCATTTAAAGTGAGAGGGATAGTTTGAAAGGAGATGTAGGGGGAAGTGTTTTTTTCACACAGAGTGGCGGGTTGCTGGAATGTGCTGCTTGCGGTGATGGTAGCCCCAGATATATTGGAGACATTTCAGAGATGTTTAGATAGACACATGAATGTGAGGGAAAATTGTGTAGGCAGAAGGGATTAGTCTAGTTGGCAATTTGATTAATTAAATAGTTTGAGCACAACATTGTGGGCCAAATGGCATGTTCCTGTGCTGCACTGTTCTATGTTCTGTGTCTCTTGTCAAAAGGTTTCGGGGTTACAGAGGCAAAATAAGTGAGTGGGAACAACAGGTCAGCTGGAGGCCAATGTGGGAAATTTGAGATCACCCACTTCTGTAGGACAAACCGAAATCCTGAGTGTGATCGAATGGAGATGGACTGAGGTGCATTGGGTAGGGAGGGAGGCCCAAGGTACATTGTATTTATTGCAAGAGTTACTGGGTATAAGATTGAAAATGACCTTAACAGTTATTTGGGCTTTGTTGAGATTGTACCTGGAATATGGTGTAAAATCCCACACCCCATACTAACACGGGTTACACAGACCAAAGAACAAACTGCCGGAGGAACTCAGTGGGTGGGGCAGCATCTGTGGAGGGAAATGGACCATCAACATTTCGGGCCGAGACCCTCCCTCTGGACTAAGAGTGGACAGGAAATAGTCAGAGAAAAGAGGTGAGGGGTGGGGATGGGGCAAGAGCTGGGGAGTGAGAGGTGGATCCGTGTGAGGGGGGAGGTAGGAAGGTGGTGAGAGTGACAGTGGTGGGAGGTGAGTGGTTGGGGCTGCAGAAGATGGAAATTAATTCCATAGAGGGTTAACAAAAGAGGTCAGAGTATTTGTTGTAGAGAGTGCAATGCAGATTCACCTGACTGATCCCTGGTGTGGTGGGGTCATCATATGAGGAAAGATCAAATGCAATACCTCTTCCATTTGGAGAATCAAGGACTGAGAGGTGAACACATTGAAATGTACAACATCATTACCGGCTGAACCAGGGATCCCAGTCTCTGAAAAAGGGGGTGGACTGTCCGGGACTGAGATTAGGGGAAATGCCTCCACTCCGAGAGTGTTGAATGTCTGTAAATCCCCACCACAGAGGGAGGTGAAGTCTCAGTGATCGTCCTCACATAAAACAGGCCGGCAGATGTGTGGAGAGCGAGGGGATCGAGAAAATGAGGATCGGGCAGGAACATGTGGCTGAGATGGGAGAGCAGCTGCCATCTTGCTGACGGTTTGGTCAGGGAGGAGGGGCTTTTTCTCACCTGCTGTTTCAGTGTTCCTGTCCAGTGAGGCCAGAGGAATGTGAATAGAAATTAGAAACATCGAAAAACTACAGCAGAATACGGCCCTTCGACTCACAATAATGGGCTGAGCATCTCCTTACCTTAGAAATTACTCTGGGTTAACCATAGCCCTCTGTTCTTCTGTGCTCCATGTACCCCTCCAGGAGTCTCTTTAAAGACCCTATTGTATCCACCTCCACCGCCACCGCCGGCAGCCCATTCCACACACTCACCACTCTCTGTGTAAAAAAACTTACCCCTGACAACTCCTCTTCTAAGCAATTAAAACTATGTCCTCTTGTGCTAGCCATTTCAGCCATGGGAGAAAGTCTCTGTCTGTCCACACGATCAATGCCTCTCAACATGTTGTACACCTCTATCAGGTCACCTCATCCTCCGTCACTCCAAGCAGAGAAGGCTGAGTTCACTCATCCTATTTTTATAAGGCATGCTCCGCAATCCAGGCATCATCCTTGTAAATCTCCTCTGCACCCTCTCTAGAGTTTCCACATCCTTCCTGCAGTGAGGAGACTAGAACTGAGCAGAGTACTCCAAGTGGGGTCTGATCAGGGTCGTATATAGCTGCAATATTACCTCTCAGCTCCTAAATTCAATTCCAGAATTGATGAAGGCCAATGCACCGTATGCCTTCTTAACCACAGGGTCAACCTGCACAGCTGCTTTGAGCGTCCTGTGGACTTGGACCCCAAAATCCCTCTGATCCTCCATACTGCCAAGAGTCTTACCATTAATACTGTTTTCTACCATCATGTTTGACCTACCAAATGAACCACTTCACACATCTCCGGGTTGAACTCCATCTGCCACTTCTCAGCCCAGTTTTACATCCTATCACTGTCCCACTGTAAACTCTGACAGCCCTCCACACTACTCACAACATCACGAACCTTTGTGTCATCAACAAACTCACTAACCCATCACTCCACTTCCTCATCCAGATCATTTATAAAAATCACGAAGAGTAAGGGTCCCAGAATAGATTCCTGAGTCACACCACTGCTCACCGAATTAGTTCTTATAAACATAAAATGATTTAAATGAGACTTGCGCAGTTTCTGTTTGTGTCTGACTTCAGTGTCAGACCAGGATGGGAACTGAACCCAAAACCCTGTGACACAGGTGTAGTGGGATGGGATATGGAAGATGCAGAGGGAAAATTACAAATGTAGCTGTTGTAAATATGATATAGTGTTGTAGATGCGGCTGTGGGTCGGGCAGTGTGTGAGGGTCGAGGAGCAGAGTCACCGGGTCACATGGGAGACTCTCCACCTGTCACGTGACCCCATTTTGCCGCAGAGCTGCAGCATCTGCAGGTTCGTTTTTGAGCCCTGCCTTCAGCACTGATAATGCAATGTTCACACTGCGCATGCTGAGTCCTTGAAGAGTGGTATTTTCCGTTCGTTGTGGAAGTGGGTCAGCAGTGGGATCGGCATCGGGAGGGGTTCCTTCTCTGCGGAGCAACACCGACAATTTCCCTTCGGTGAGTATCGAAGCCGGTCCCAAGTGGGAGGTCTGACGTTGGGTAGTGAGTTAACTTTCCCAAACTCAAACAAGAGAAAATCTGCAGTTGCTGGAAATGCGAGCAACGTGTACAAAAGCCTGGAGGAACTCAGCAGGCCGGTCAGAATCTAGGAGAAGAGTACAGTCACATTAGCAGCCGAAACCCTTCGGCAGGACTGGAGTATAAAAGGTGGGGGTGGGGAGGGAGAGAGAAACACAGGGTGGTCGGTGAATCCTGAAGGGGGAGGGGATGAACTTTCCCGAACTGGCGGCCTCGCCTCACTTCCTTCACAGAATGTGCCGGGGTCACTCCGGGTTGTGAGACCTTCACACTGAACCGTCTGAGATGAGCCGCCGCCCAGCCCCCGTTGTTCTGGTCCTGTTAGCAGATGATGTAAATATGTTTCCATATTGCACAATCTGTGTTCCGTGTGTTATCTGAATGTACTTGCCTGTGATGCTGCCACAAGTCAGTGTTTCTCTGTCCCTGTACCTTCCCGTACTTGTGCACTTGGCAATAAATTCAACAGGACCTGAGAAATCTCAGTGAGATTTGATTCGTGATGATCATCTTGGCAGCTCGGTAGGTCGAATGTATGAGACAGTACACTGTTAAATGCAAAACCCTGAACAGTGTCGATGATCAGAGGGATACGCTTCACTGAACTCAGAGAAATTTCTTTAGCCAGTGTGGGTGAATTTGTGGAATTAGCAGAGGCAGCATTGGAGGCCAGGTTGGGGGTATTTAAGATGGAGGTTGATATGTTAATTGGATGTGGTGAGAAGGCCGGGGAGTGGGGCTGAAGAGGGAAAAAGGATCAGACATGATAGAATGCTGGAACAGACTCGATAAGCCAAATGGCCTAATTATGCTTGTATGTCAGTTCATTGTTGGGGAGAACCACCCATGGTCTGTTGATACATACTTAATGACTGTTGTGTCTTCTCCCCAATGGTGTGGGTGAGAAAGGAGTATGTCTCGGGTTGTGGGGATCTTTGATTTTACAGAGGGAGTGGGAAGTCCAGAAGGAGTTCATGTAGGGGAGACTGGTTTCTGTGATGAGCTGATCAGTGTCCGTAACTTTGCAGTTCCTTGCGGCCATGGGCAAAGCAGTCACCATACCAAGGCGTGGAGTATCCGGATGGGAAACTTTTTATGGTGCATTGATAAAATTTGGTGATTGGCAAAGCATATATGACAAAGTTCATACAGTTTGTTCTAGCATTGTCATTTTTGTTTCTTTTATACAGTGGTATTGTGGTGAGCATTTGGTCCATAATGACAGCCAAGGGCGCTGATTAATCTCAATAATGGTTTTATTATGATAAATGCAAAACAGACTGGGCACCGTGACCCGGAGAGTGAACCCAACCAGTCTCCAACTGATGGGGGAGGTGACCATCACACACCCCGATTACAGTCAGTCTGACCCACAAACAACACAAAACAGACTGGGCACCGTGACCCGGAGAGTGAACCCAACCAGTCTCCAACTGATGGGGGAGGTGACCATCACACACCCCGATTACAGTCAGTCTGACCCACAAACAACACAAAACAGACTGGGCACCGTGACCCGGAGAGTGAACCCAACCAGTCTCCAACTGATGGGGGAGGTGACCATCACACACCCCGATTACAGTCAGTCTGACCCACAAACAACACAAAACAGACTGGGCACCGTGACCCGGAGAGTGAACCCAACCAGTCTCCAACTGATGGGGGAGGTGACCATCACACACCCCGATTACAGTCAGACTGACCCACAAACAACACAAAACAGACTGGGCACCGTGACCCGGAGAGTGAAACCAACCAGTCTCCAACTGATGGGGGAGGTGACCATCACACACCCCGATTACAGTCAGACTGACCCACAATCAACACAAAACAGACTGGGCACCGTGACCCGGAGAGTGAACCCAACCAGTCTCCAACTGATGGGGGAGGTGACCATCACACACCCCGATTACAGTCAGACTGACCCACAAACAACACAAAACAGACTGGGCACTGTGACCCGGAGAGTGAACCCAACCAGTCTCCAACTGATGGGGGAGGTGACCATCACACACCCCGGTTCCAGTCAGTCTGACCCACAAACAACACAAAACAGACTGGGCACCGTGACCCGGAGAGTGAACCCAACCAGTCTCCAACTGATGGGGGAGGTGACCATCACACACCCCGATTACAGTCAGTCTGACCCACAAGCAACACAAAACAGACTGGGCACCGTGACCCGGAGAGTGAACCCAACCAGTCTCCAACTGAAGGGGGAGGTGACCATCACACACCCAGGTTACAGTCAGTCTGACCCACAAACAACACAAAACAGACTGGGCACCGTGACCCGGAGAGTGAACCCAACCAGTCTCCAACTGATGGGGGAGGTGACCATCACACACCCCGATTCCAGTCAGTCTGACCCACAAACAACACAAAACAGACTGGGCACCGTGACCCGGAGAGTGAACCCAACCAGTCTCCAACTGCTGGGGGAGGTGACCATCACACACCCCGATTACAGTCAGTCTGACCCACAAACAACACAAAACAGACTGGGCACCGTGACCCGGAGAGTGAACCCAACCAGTCTCCAACTGATGGGGGAGGTGACCATCACACACCCCGATTACAGTCAGTCTGACCCACAAGCAACACAAAACAGACTGGGCACCGTGACCCGGAGAGTGAACCCAACCAGTCTCCAACTGAAGGGGGAGGTGACCATCACACACCCAGGTTACAGTCAGTCTGACCCACAAACAACACAAAACAGACTGGGCACCGTGACCCGGAGAGTGAACCCAACCAGTCTCCAACTGATGGGGGAGGTGACCATCACACACCCCGATTCCAGTCAGTCTGACCCACAAACAACACAAAACAGACTGGGCACCGTGACCCGGAGAGTGAACCCAACCAGTCTCCAACTGCTGGGGGAGGTGACCATCACACACCCCGATTACAGTCAGTCTGACCCACAAACAACACAAAACAGACTGGGCACCGTGACCCGGAGAGTGAACCCAACCAGTCTCCAACTGATGGGGGAGGTGACCATCACACACCCCGATTACAGTCAGTCTGACCCACAAACAACACAAAACAGACTGGGCACCGTGACCCGGAGAGTGAACCCAACCAGTCTCCAACTGATGGGGGAGGTGACCATCACACACCCCGATTACAGTCAGTCTGACCCACAAACAACACAAAACAGACTGGGCACCGTGACCCGGAGAGTGAACCCAACCAGTCTCCAACTGATGGGGGAGGTGACCATCACACACCCCGATTACAGTCAGACTAACCCACAAACAACACAAAACAGACTGGGCACCGTGACCCGGAGAGTGAACCCAACCAGTCTCCAACTGATGGGGGAGGTGACCATCACACACCCCGATTACAGTCAGACTGACCCACAATCAACACAAAACAGACTGGGCACCGTGACCCGGAGAGTGAACCCAACCAGTCTCCAACTGATGGGGGAGGTGACCATCACACACCCCGATTACAGTCAGACTGACCCACAAACAACACAAAACAGACTGGGCACTGTGACCCGGAGAGTGAACCCAACCAGTCTCCAACTGATGGGGGAGGTGACCATCACACACCCCGGTTCCAGTCAGTCTGACCCACAAACAACACAAAACAGACTGGGCACCGTGACCCGGAGAGTGAACCCAACCAGTCTCCAACTGATGGGGGAGGTGACCATCACACACCCCGATTACAGTCAGTCTGACCCACAAGCAACACAAAACAGACTGGGCACCGTGACCCGGAGAGTGAACCCAACCAGTCTCCAACTGAAGGGGGAGGTGACCATCACACACCCAGGTTACAGTCAGTCTGACCCACAAACAACACAAAACAGACTGGGCACCGTGACCCGGAGAGTGAACCCAACCAGTCTCCAACTGATGGGGGAGGTGACCATCACACACCCCGATTCCAGTCAGTCTGACCCACAAACAACACAAAACAGACTGGGCACCGTGACCCGGAGAGTGAACCCAACCAGTCTCCAACTGATGGGGGAGGTGACCATCACACACCCCGATTACAGTCAGTCTGACCCACAAACAACACAAAACAGACTGGGCACCGTGACCCGGAGAGTGAACCCAACCAGTCTCCAACTGATGGGGGAGGTGACCATCACACACCCCGATTACAGTCAGTCTGACCCACAAACATCACGAAACAGACTGGGCACCGTGACCCGGAGAGTGAACCCAACCAGTCTCCAACTGATGGGGGAGGTGACCATCACACACCCCGATTACAGTCAGACTGATCCCCAAACAACACAAAACAGACTGGGCACTGTGACCCGGAGAGTGAACCCAACCAGTCTCCAACTGATGGGGGAGGTGACCATCACACACCCCGATTACAGTCAGTCTGACCCACAAACAACACAAAACAGACTGGGCACCATGACCCGGAGAGTGAACCCAACCAGTCTCCAACTGATGGGGGAGGTGACCATCACACACCCCGATTACAGTCAGTCTGACCCACAAACAACACAAAACAGACTGGGCACCGTGACCCGGAGAGTGAACCCAACCAGTCTCCAACTGATGGGGGAGGTGACCATCACACACCCCGATTACAGTCAGACTGACCCACAAACAACACAAAATAGACTTGGCACCGTGACCCGGAGAGTGAACCCAACCAGTCTCCAACTGATGGGGGAGGTGACCATCACACACCCAGGTTACAGTCAGTCTGATGCACAAACAACACAAAACAGACTCATTACCATAAAAAAGCATCATAAATACACAACACAGAATACAGTTCTGATAGAGAACAGATCCATGGCTCCTACACTCGGGCTCAGCTCTGATACAGGGTCTTCCACCTGAAATATTAACATGCTCTCTGTCTTGCTGAATCCTTCCAGTATTTAGTTTTAGTTATATTGATGATTTTTCCCAACAGGCTGTTTTGGGAGTATGGAATGTCGACATTGTGTTTAACAAGGTGTCATATAACTATCTGATAATACAAAGGTGGTATGCTCAAAGAAATCTTAACCGAGTTTTGCTGCTAATAATGGTCTCAAAGTCCTGCTGGAAGAACTATACTGGTTCAGGGCAAAATGTCATGATGCTATGTATGACATTGCATTGTTCAGGTTGTCAGAGTGTTTCTCTGTAGACTCAATTCATATAAAGCCATAGGTGTCAATGCCAGACAATGTTAAACCGAAAGGAGATGGTGAGAATCAGGTGTGACTGAGAAATCTGTATAATCCAGTGACGAGAGGAATAGAAGTTTCATCATCAGCAGAAATGATTCAGCCCACACTGCTGTAACACTTGTCCATTAATCACCACAGCGCCACCAGTGGTAGGAGGGCCAAATCAGCAGGTGCTTTCTGCTCAACCTGCCTTGCCCATTCCTTTGACACATCATTTCTGGTCCAGGACACAAGATTGGTTCCTAAAAGGGAATTGCGTGTAATATAGTGAGTAGATACCCTGCAGAATCCCGGCTCAGTGTACAATCCATGGATAGTGCAGAAATGGAAATTTTGTTACTGTGACTGGACCAGGCAATGTCACGGCTTCAGTGGACAGGCCCAATATTTTTTCAAGTGTTTGCCTCAGTTTAAAAACAAAACGGTGTTCTCCTTTAAACCCCAATGAATGTTTGACCCTCCTTTTTGTTTGTTACAGAGCAGCAAAAACTGATCACAGCTGTCCTCAAAATGGATCAAGGTGCGAGCAGTGAAGGAGTTCCAGTGATGTCAACATTGGGAAAGGACACGGGTATGTTGATGAGTTATTTTAATTTATAAATACTCTGCTCATTCTGTGTCTGGGTTTACTTCAATATCGACAATTCATAAAATATTGGTGAAAACTGAACAGAGAGATGAGAGTGAGTTAACATCTCGGGGGAAACACTGTCACACGTGGAAGGAGTCCAGTTACCGTCTGCTCCAGCTCCTCTAGCAGATTGTGATGCACATTAAAATAGCGAGTTACTGCAGATGCTGTAAGTTTTGGGCAACACAAAGACACGCAAAAGATTTGCAGAACTCAGCAAGTGAGGCAGCATCCATGGTGAGGAATAAACATTTGATGTTTTGGATCAGGACCACAAGGAATAGAATGTAGTGTGACAATATCTAGAATTTCTGTCGCCTCATTTCCAGTCCGATGAAGGGCCTTGGCCCGAAACGTTGATTGTTTATTCTTCTCCATAGATGCTGCCTGACCTGCTGAGTACCTCCAGCATTTTCTGAGAAATCCCAGAGATTTGCTGAGGAAGGGGTTGAACAGGCAGGCAGGCAGTTACCCAGAGCAATCCAGTGGTGATGCACAGTACCAGGAGAGTGATGGTAATGGGTTACTATATTCCCAGGAATAAGCAGAGTCCTTTGAAAACAGAGGTACATACCTGGAGACAAGAAAGAACAGCCTTCAACAGATGGAACAACCCAGCCTGAGCCTGTTCCAGACCGGGATCTGACGCCAATCTGCCTGCCTGCTGTCACGTGTGCGTTCCACACACCGGGATATGACATCACGTGTGCACTTCTTTATGCCACACTGTCGCTGAGACTGTTGAGCTTTACCAGCTAAGGGAACAATTACCTGAACCACCCACCCCACCCCACAGTCAACAGAGGAGTTGCACTCTTCCCATTGGTGCGAAGCGATGTCAGTCACTGGTTACACCCAATAGCAGAGATGGGCCAACCGAGAGGGCGTTACCGCCACTGAGCACATCTCACACTCCTGCTGCGAATGCTCAAAGTGGAACAAACCCCAAAATGTCCCACTTTTTGAATGATTTCCCTTTCCCTCCGAGGGAAGTTGGGGGTGTTTATAAAGCGTCTCATGGGGCCAGAGTCTGATGTATCGCTGAGAGAGAGGAGGAGACCGCTTGGCCCATTGTCTCAATGCCGGCTGCCTGGGGAGGTAGGGAAACCAGCAGGAGGAGGAGGGAGAGGGAATTAACTGTGAGGATAAATATGGTGTGAGGGAATCGACAGAAGAGGGTCTGAGAGGTTGTTTGTCCCAGTGGTGGATTAGGGAGGAGGACGGGGGAAGGAGCCCATTGACAGCGGGGCAGAGACATGAGGGACTCGTCTATGGAAACGTGACAGCCCAAGAAGGTGGCAAGAAGAGTTATTCACCACTTCAGTGGGCAAACTGTGGCAGACTGTATTCTCATATTGTTAGTGACACAGAGTTGTATAATTTGTGTTCCGTGTGTTATCTGAATGTACTTGCCTGTGATGCTGCCACAAGTCAGTGTTTCTCTGTCCCTGTACCTTCCCGTACTTGTGCACTTGGCAGCAAATTCAACAGGACCTGAGAAAGCTCAGTGAGATTTTAATGGTGATGATTATCTTGGCATCTCGGTAGTTAAAATGTAAAGAACATAGATCAAAGAAACCTAAAGCACATTACAGGCCCTTCAGCCCACAATGTTGTGCCGACCATGTAACCTATTCTAGACATTGACTAGAATTTCCTTGTAGCATAGACCTTTATTTTTATAAGCACCATGTACCAATCTGCGGGTCTCTTAAAAGACCTCATTGGAAGCATTAAAAGACCTCCTCTCTCTCAGCGATACATCAGACTCTGGCCCCATGAGACGCTTTATAAACACCCCCAACTTCCCTCGGAGGGAAAGGGAAATCATTCAAAAAGTGGGACAGTTTGGGGTTTGTTCCACTTTGACTGAGCATTCGCAGCAGGAGTGTGAGATGTGCTCAGTGGCGGTAACGCCCTCTCGGTTGGCCCATCTCTGCTATTGGGTGTAACCAGTGACTGACATCGCTACCCTCTACCACCATCGCTGTCAGTGCATTCCACACACACACTCCTCTCTGTGTGAAAAACGTAACCCTGACATCCCCCTTGTACCTACTTCCAGCACCTTAATACTATGCTGTCCCTTGTTAGGCATTTCAACCATGGGAAAAGCCTCTGGCTATCGACACAAGCAAAGCATCTCATCTTATACACCTCTGTCAGGTCACCTCTCATCCTGCATCCTTGTAAATCTCCTCTGTGCTCTCTCTATAGCATCCATAACGTTTGCTGTAGTGAGGCGACCAGAACTGAACACAGTGCTCCCAAGCAGAATCTGATCAATGTCTTAGAACAGATCACAATGGAACAATATTAGTCACCGTCATCCATGCAGAATACGAACCATCTGCAACGGACTTATGCCGTCTATTGTCAAGCTAATTCTGGATTCACAACGCAGTATCTCCTTGGATCCCATCCCTCATTATTTTCTGAATGAGCTTTCCATGGGGAACCTTAGCTAACCTCTTACTGAAATCCATATACAGTACTTCCACTGCTCTATCTTCATCAATGTGTTTTGTTACATCCTCAAAGAATTCAATCAGGTTCATAAGCCATGCTGACTATCCCGAAGCAGATTATGTCTCTCTAAATGGTCATAAACCCAGCTTCTCAGGATCTTCTCCAAAGCTTGCCACCACTGAGGTAAGACTCACTGGTCTATAATTTCCTGAGTTATCTCTACTCCATTTCTTGAACAAGTGAGCAACATTTGTAACCTTCCAATCCTCTGGTACTTCTCACACCTAACTGATGATGCTGTGGTGACCCACTTCCCATTCACTGACTCCACCGCCGATTCCTGCGCCTGAGCCCTGATTGCAACCTGGCTAGCACGCTTTGGGGTACCGGCCCACATTACCTCCGACAGAGGTGCCCAGTTTACCTCCAGCTTGTGGTCAGCGTTGGCCAGCCTGTTGGGAAAGGAACTGCCTACCACCCACAGTCGAACAGACTAGTGGAGCGTTTCCACAGTCATCTGAAGTCGGCTCTCATAACCCGCCTGAAAGGGCCTAACTGAGTGGACGAGCTTCCTTGGGTCCTGCTTGGAATCTGCACAGTGCCCAAACAGGATCTGCACACCTCATCGGCCAAGTTGGTGTACGGCGACCCCCTGGTCGTCCCAGGAGAGTTCATACCAGCCCCAAGGGGGCAAGAGGACGAACCCGCAGCAGTCCTGGACAGACTACGCGAGAGGCTCGGCAGCCTGGCCCCCGTACCGACTTCACAGCACGGACAGATCCCGACCTGCAGAACTGTAAGTTTGTATTTGAACAAAGGGGCGGACACCGGGCACCGCTACAGAAGCCGTACGAGGGGCCGTTCTAGCTGATTAAGAACAACGGTTCCATGTACGTTCTGGACAGTGGGGTGAAAGAGAAGGTTTTCACGGTGGACTGGCTCAAACCAGCCCATGTGGACTTGGCGCTGCCGGTCAAAGTTCAGGCACCGCGGCGTTGCGGCAGACTGCCGAAACAGAGACTGGTCCTGACTGTGGAATTTGGGGGATATATCGCCGGTTCTGGGTTGGGGGGTTATGTGGCGACTCACTATCTAGGCAGGCGAACCATCTCACAAATAGCCCGCGCGCGGGAAGAGACTTTTGTAATGAATCGCTGACGTCATATCCGCCCGGAGAGGGCGGGAACAGTACTGAGTAAAGCCAGTGCCGCGAAGTTTGAATAAACTGGTTTTGAGTGCAGCTTACTGACTGAGTGTCATTACTCCTAACTCTGCGTGCAGCACATCGCTACAATGCAAAGGTCATCTTCAGAGGCTCAGTACTCTCCTTACTCAATATCTACAGTAGCATGGAGTATATCTCGTTAAGTCCCTGTGACTTATCGAACTTAATACCTCTCAAAAGATCCAGCACATGCTCTTTCTTAAAGTCCATACACTCATGCGTTTCAGTCTGTGGCAAGTCATCCCCACAATTGCCAAAATCCTTTTCACTGTGAAAACTGAAGCAAAATACTCAGTATCTCAGAATATTTCAATGATCGGCAGGTTGAGAAGCATCTGTTGAGAATGTAGCGGTGAGATTTACCCAAGCTAATTTGCCATTGCCGGCGACTCCGCCCCCCCCCCCCCCCCCCCCGCAGATCTGTTATACTTGCATGACACACCCTCAGCTCTCATGCTGATTGTTACAAAAGTCGGTGATATGTATTGGGTCCTTTATTAGCAATCAGCAAACATACAAACGTGTGCCCATGAAACTGAACTGTACCCAAGTGTAAGTTTATCGTATTTGAGTGGATAATAACAAGATACATTGCATCCGTCTGTCCCCAGCTGTGTACTCCACTGAAGAAAGCACAAATGTGTAACTGATACCCCTTGCATTTACCACACTGTCACTGATGTGACTAGTTCCCATAAAAAGCATCATAAATGCACAACACAGAATACAATGGTGATAGAGAACAGATACATGGCTCCTACACTCATCTCAGCTCTGATACAGGGTCTTCCACCTGAAATATTAACATACTGTCTGTCTTGTTGATTAATTCCATTTTTTTGTTTTAGTTATATTGACGATTTTTCCCAACTGGCTGTTTTGGAGGTATTGAATGTCGACATTGTGTTTAATAAGGTGTCATATAGCTAACTATCTGATAATAGCCTGGTGATATGCTGACAGAAATCTTAACCAAGTTTTGATGCTAATATTGGACAAATTCCTGCCGGAAAAAACTATAGCGGTTCAGGGCAAGATGTCACGATGCTATGTGTGGCATTGCATTGTTCAGGATGTCAGAGTGTTTCTCTAAAGACTCAAATCATATAATGCCGTAGGTGTCAAGGCCAGGGACTGATAACCTGAAAGGAGACGGTGAGAATCAGGTGTGACTGAGAAATCTGTATAATCCAGTGACAAGAGGAATAGAAGTCTCATCATCAGCAGAAATGGTTCACTCCACACTGCGGTAACACTTGTCCATTACCCACCATAGCGCCACCAGTGGTAGGAGGACCAAAGCAGTGGGCGCTGACGGCTCAATCTGCCTCTGCATTCTGTAGACGCAACACTCCTGGTCCAGGGCACAAGATTGGTTCCTAAAAGGGAATTGCCTGCAATACAGAGAGTAGATACCCTGGAGAATCATGGTCCAGTGTACAATCCAGGGAGAGATCGGAAATGGACATTGTGTGACTGTGGGTGGATGGGTGCAGGTGGATCCGGCCATGTCAAGGCTTCAGTAGATCGGCCCAAGATGTTTGGAAGTGTTTGCCTCCGTTTAAAAACAATACAGTGTTCTCCTTTAATTAATGTCTGACCCTCTTGTTGTTGTTTTGTTTTGTAGTAGAACAGTAAAACTGATCACGCCTGTCCCCAAAATGGGTCAAGGTTCGAGCAGTGGAGGAGTTCAAGTGATATCAACATCGGGAAAGGACACAGGTATGTTGGCGAAATATTTAAATTTATAAATACTCTGATGATTCTGCGTCTGGGTTTAATGCAATATAGGCAATTCACAAAATACTTGTGAAAACTGAGCAGAGAGATGAGAGAGAGAGAGTTGACATCTCTGGGGAAAACACAGTCACACATGGAAGGAGGACAGTTACCGTCTGCTCCTGCTCCTCTGACAGATTGTGATGCACATTAAAATAGCGAATTACACCAGAAGACAAGACTTTCTCCGGATGATGTAAGTTTCAGGCAACAAAAAGACACACAAAATATCAGCAGAACTCAGCAGGATCCATGGAGAGGAATAAACAGTTGACATTTCAGATCAGGACCACAAGGAATAGAAAGTAATGTGACAATATCTAGAATTTCTGTCCCCTCATTTCCAGTCCGATGAAGGGCCTTGGCCCGAAACGTTGATTGTTTATTCTCCTCCATAGACGCAACCTGACCTGCTGAGTACCTGCAGCATTTTGTGAGATATTCCAGAGATTTGCTGAGGAAGGGGTTGACCAGGCAGGCAGACAGTATCCCAGAGCAAAGAGCAAAGTGGTGGTGATGGGCAGTACCAGGAGAGTGATGGTGATATTTACTGTATTCCCAGCAATACGCAGAGTCCTTTCCAAACAGAGAGGTATACTCCTGGGGACACGAAAGAGCAGACTTCAACAGATGGAACTGTGCCACCTCCTACACCCCCGGTGACCCCCACCCCCCAGCCCAAACCCGTTCTTCTCCCCCCCCCCCCCCCATATATATATTTCGGACTGTGTTTTGTGGTGATCTTTAGGTTCCAGAGAAAAAGTTACTACCAAGTATGGTGTATTAATTTCTTTAATGCTCCTAATTATTTTCCTTCACAGGTCTGAGCTCAGCAATCACCGAGCTCCTGACAAGCTGGAATGATTCCCAGCTGCTGCAGTTGACGGACTTCTATCGGGACAGGCTGGAGCAGGCGATGGAAGGAGGGGTGCACGGAGTGAGCCTGGCGTGAACGGCCGAGAATCAGTTCAGCGGAGAGGAACATCGGGTGAGTGGGAGGGAGAATGGGTTTGAATTTTCACACATCACAGGACCGATGGGTGTCGAGACTCTCACTCATTGGATAATAGAGCATAAAAACAAATCAGAAATAAATATATATAATTCTTAAAAATGTGAATCTCAAGCAATGATTGAAAAACTTGTAAATACCCATGCTGGCAGCTCAATGCTCAGAATGAGTGTAGGCAACAGTTCTATGATGTTGCAATAAATGAGCTTAAGTGGAAATACGACAGGAATTTTTACTTCGGGAAGACTGTACAGTGTGACGGCAGGATTCAGTGAGAACCGGGGCATTACGACCGGATACCACAGGAGCTCGAGTGTGTTTCGTTCTGGGTGGAGATCATTCCGTTACAATCTGTAACTGCAAACAGTGTCGACAAGGGAATACTGCATTTTGTAATGGTAATCACTGAATAAACCTCCACTGGAAAAGGCAAAGGAAAGGCATCAGGTGTCAGCCGGTAATCCGCTGTCATGTTGGACACTGGCGGACTGAGGAGATGAATCACATCATCTTTTCTGCAACATCTCTGAGGTTGCTTACTCTGTTATAAAAACCCTCCTGACTTCCAGACAGGATCAGCACCCGTCCGGGTGACTGCTCAGTATGATCCCGTTACAGAGCACATCATTTACTTCTCATTCCCTGTGTGAATCTGTCAGCCCCCAATACATTCACTGTTACTCTTCACAGAAAATCTCTGATCTCGCTGATAAGGGAGAGCGGGCGGACAGTTCTAAACTCCTCCTGAGCCTGGTGATGGAGAAAGGCTCCCGCGCCCGGAGGATGATGTGGGAAACCTTTGTGAAAATGCGGATTAGTGTCCCAAAGCTGGACAAAATACTGAAGGAAATACAGATATATGGTGAGATAATATCAGAGATTAATTCAAGTTTGGATTGAATACAGCACACTTTAAAATTTTACAAAAATGATTTCCTTAATTTGTTGATATTCAAACAGGTTGTGATCCTTCCCATCAAACAATTCCCAGTCAAATTTTACTAAAGGTTCCTAGTGCACAGAAAGGTAAGTGAACATGCATTAAACATTGAAGAGTATAACACAGGAATAAGCCATTAGGCAAATAATATTGTGCTGGAACAGCTATGAAATAAATCAAACAAAACTGAAGTCTAATCTCTCCTTCCTGCAGCATGTCCCCATGCCTCCATCTTCCTTACATCCATGTGCCTGTCCAAAACTCCCTTAAAAGCTTCTAGTACTTTGCTTCTGCCACCTTACCAGGTAGTACATTCCAGGCAGCCACAACTCTCTGATTAAAAAAAATAGCTATCCCTCACATCCCACTTCATTCTACACCTTCTCACCTTCCTCTCACCTTCTGTATATTCCCTCTGGTAATAGACATTTCAACCGCGGGAAACCGATTGTCTCTGTCCACTCTATCTATGCCTCTCGGAATCTTGTCGTCCTGTGTCCGAGCTCCTCTCAGCCTCCGATGAACCAGGGTAAATCTAATTTCATCCAGCCTCTCATGATAGCACATGCTCTCTAAACCAGGCAGCATCCTGGTAAACCTCTTCTGCTCCCTCTCTAAAGCCTCAACATTCCTCCTGTAGTGGAGCAATCAGAACGGTACACAATCACCCAGATGAGGCTGAAGCGAAGTTCATAAATTTGAAACTTGACCTCCGTTGCCACCAGCGGTTGTAATTTGCGTCAGGCGGTTCAGTTGTTGCGCCATGAGGATCTGACCAGGTAAATACTGGCACTGTGACAGAGAACACAGTGAGACACAGAGAAACGTGTTTGCTAGAGGGAGAGTTTTCACAGGACAGTTTGAGGAAAGAGGCAGAGAGCTGGCGAGTTTGGGGAAAGTGGTCACACCGCTCTGGGGCCTGCAACTACAGATCCCCACCGGAGTCTGAGTGGAGAAGGGGCGATCTGGAGATGGGGTGAAAAAAAACTTATATTTCCTCACAGCAAATAGTGAAAACATTCCCTTGCCAGCCACTGCCCCTCCTGAACAGCCTCATCCTGAACCATTTTCCAAACTCCCCCCGTTCCCGCAGATTATCTTTTCTCAGAGTTGGGTCCTGACACAGTGTGAGACTCCACACACCACTGACAGGTCTCCGACCCACTGTAAAACTCCAAATATACCCGACAGGGTCCTGACACTGTGAGACCCCACAACACCCTGAGAGGGTCCTGACACACCTTGATACACGACACACCCTCGACAGGTTCCTGACGCTCTGTCAGAACCCACACTCCCCTGGCAGGGTTGTGACACACTGAGAGAACCCACACACCCCTAACAGGGCCCCGACACACTGGGAGACAACACACACCCCTAACAGGGTGTTGACACATTATGAGACTCCACACACACTTGACAGGATCCTGACACACTGAGAGACCACACACACTTCTAACAGGATCCTGTCGAAGATTGAGACCCCACACATCCCCTGTTAGGGTCCTGACACACAGATAGAACATACACACTCCTGTTAGGGTCCTGACACACAGTGAGACCCCACACACCCCTGACAGGTTCCTGATGCACTGTGAAACCCCACATACCCCTGACAGGGTCCTGACACACTGTGAGACCCCACACACACCTTCAGGGCCTCTCACACAGTGGGCCCCCACACTCACTTAGTAGGGTCCACAGAAACTGTGGGACCCACACACGATTGGCAGGGTCCTGACACACTGTGAATCCTCACATACCCTGAGAGAGTCCTGACACACTGCAAGGTCCCACACACCCCTGACATGGTCCTGACACCCTTTGATACACTACACACCCTTGACAGGGTCCTGACTCACTGTGAGACCCCACACAACTGACAGGGTCCTGACACACTGTGAGACCCCACACACCCCTGACAGGGTCCTGACACACTGTGAGACCCCACACACCCCTGACAGGGTCCTGACACACTGTGAGACCCCACACACCCCTGACAGGGTCCTGACACACTGTGAGACCCCACTCACCCCTGACAGTGTCCTGACACACTGTGAGACCCCACACACCCCTGACAGGGTCCTGACACACTGTGAGACCCCACACACCCCTGACAGGGTCCTGACAGGCTGTGAGATTCCACATACCTCTGAAAGGTTCCGGACATACCGTGAAAACCCACACGCCCCGACAGAGCTCTGACACACGATGAAACTCCTGGCAGGAGCCTGAGACACTTTGAGTCCTCATACACATCTGGCAGTGTTCCGACACACTGGGAGACTCCGCACCCTCCGAAGATGATCCTGACAAACATTGAGACCCCACGATCCCTTAGCATGCTCCCGACATGCTGTGAGATTGCACACACCCTTGGCAGGTTCCCAACACACTGTGAGACACCACTGCCCCCTGAAAGAGTCCTAAGACAAAGTGAGACCCCAAACACCTTGTAAGGATCCGGACACGCTGTGATATTGCACACACCACTGCCAGGAACCTGACCCACTGTCCGACCCCAGAAAACCCTGACAAGGTGCTGACCCAATGTCCAACCCCAGAAACCTGGCAGGGTCCTGACACATTGTGAGACCGCACACAAACCCGGCAGTGTCCGGACACACTCTGAGACCCTGCGGGCCCCTGGCAGGTTCCCGACAGACTATGAGATGCCACACACACATACAGGGTCCTAACACACTGAGAGACACCACACACTCCAAAGGGGATAATGACAAACATTGAGATCCAACATACTCCTGATATTGTCCTGACACACTGTGAGACCACATTCCTCCCCCCTGCCCCCCCCCCCGACAGGGCGTTGACATATTGTGAGAGGCCAGACACCCCAGACAGGGTCCTGTCACACTGCGAGACCCCACACACCCCTGACATGGTCCTGACACCCTTTGATACACTACACACCCTTGACAGGGTCCTGACATACTGTGAGACACCACACACCCCTGACAGGGTCCTGACACACTGTGAGACCCCACACACCCCTGACAGTGCACGTGCTGATGCGCAAAGTTACTTCTTTGAATCAGTGACGGTGGGAGTGGAGGGGGAGCTGTGATTCTCCGACCTGTTCCTTTGACAGAATGCCCACTGCCCGCTTCTCTATCTCCATACGCCACATCAACACTGGGGATGAAAAGTTTCTTCCTCAGGGAAAAATGACAGCTGTGACAGTAGTGGGAGATTCTCCAGTACGGGACAGTCAGGGGTCAGTAAACTACCAGGGAAATACTCACCTTCACAGCACAGTTAATGTGGAAATGAGAAGACTTGGTGTTTATCTGGACCAGGCCTCTCTGTCCGGTCAGTGGTCTGGTAAATGAAATTACTTTACTGTACGAACATCCATTGGTGAGTCCAATCAATACAATAGATCTGAGCTAACTCCTGTCTGCTTAAATACTGAATTCAGCGTTGAGACATCTAACAGTTTGTCCACTGTTTGTTCCCATGGAAGATGTTCAACAGAAACACAAGGAGACTCTGCGGGCACAAACTGAAACACTGAGAGTGAGCACGATCCTGATGAGGGAGAAGGTGAAGGTTTTCCAGCTGGTTGACCGATACGCTGAGCTCACGGTCATTTCTACTGTTCGAGATCGGACACTGGTGGAACATGAGTTACTGGCAAGAGGCAGAGACCACGAGGAGTGGAGAGAGAAACATCTCCGCAGAGAGCTGGAGAAAATCCGAATGGATCAGCTGTTCCAGAGCAGCTTTTCGCGAAGTAAATCCGAATCTGGGAGTTCGGCAGCAGTGGCCGGAGTCCCGGGGATCGGGAAAACAACAATGGTACAAAAGATTGTTTATGACTGGGCCATGGGGAAAATGTACCAACAATTCCAGTTTGTCTTCAGTTTCAAATTCCGGGAATTAAATTTCATTAACTGCAGACTAAACCTGAGGGAACTGATTCTAGATCAGTATCCTTACTTTGGGAATACCCTGAGAGAAGTCTGGAAGAACCCAAAGGGATTGCTGTTTATATTCGATGGTTTGGATGAATTCAATGACAAAATTGATTTTTCTGACAGTCAGAGAGACACAGAACCTCAGTACACATGCACAGATCCTGAATTCAAGTGCAAGGTGTCTGACATTGTGTACAGTTTAATCCAGCACAAGCTGCTCCCGGGGTGTTCAGTGCTGGTGACCACACGTCCCACTGCATTACATTTATTGGAAAAGGCTAAGATCAGTGTCTGGGCTGAAATCCTGGGATTTTCTGGTGAGGAACGGAAGAAATATTTCATCAGACATTTTGAAGATCAGACGGTGGCGGCAGCTGTTTTCAAACACGTGAAGGAGAACGAGATCCTGTACACCATGAGCTACAACCCCTCCTACTGCTGGATCCTCGCTCTGGCACTGGGCCCCTTCTTCACACAAAGAGTCAGGGACCCACAGCAAGTTCCCAAGACCATCACCCAACTGTACTCCTACTATATTTACAACATCCTAAAAAACCATGGCCGTGAGATTGAGAACCCCCGTGATGTGTTTCTCAGGGTTGGTCAGATGGCCTTCAGAGGAGTGTCCGAGAGGAAGATTGTGTTTACAGATGGAGATTTGATGAAGTACAATCTGCAGCCTTCCCAGTTCCTGTCCGGGTTCCTGATGGAGCTTTTGGAGAGAGAGGATTCTGCCCGGAGTGTGGTCTACACATTCCCACACCTCACCATCCAAGAGTTTGTAGCTGCAGTCGCACAATTCCTGACGATACATCCCGAAGAAATCCTGAAATTCCTCACTGATCTCCACAACACGACAGATGGGCAATTTGAGGTTTTTCTCCGTTTTGTTGCTGGGCTTTCCAACCCAATGACAGCTCGGGGCCTGGAAGAGTTTCTGGGTCCATTCCCTCATCAAACAACCTGCCGGGTGATTGACTGGGTGATGGAGGAGGTTAAACGCCAGAGTGGAAACACAAAGAATGAAGCTGGTAAAAGGATCCTCCTGATCACATTGCACTACCTGTTTGAGTCTCAGAATCGTGGACTGGCTCAGGCCGCACTAGGATCTATGGAAACACTGCCACTCAGTGGAATGATGCTGACCCCGACTGACTGTGCGGTCCTGTCTCATGCCATCGGACTCTGTGATACAATGAAATACCTCAACCTGGAGAAATGCCATATTCAGTGTGAAGGAATACAGCGGCTGGGATCTGGGCTGCACAAGTGCCAGAAGTTGATGTAACTTGATTTATCTCTCACTCTGAACTGTGAACCTGCCTCATTGTGTTGTTTCAATGTAAAGGAATTTTGGTAAATTTGTAGTAAATCAGATTGTGAAGAGTTGTGACAAATGCCCAGTGGATTGGTCTGTAATTCCCCAAGGACGGGAGGGTTCTGTGGATTCTTGTGAAGGGATGTTGGAGACTTCATCAGATCAGTGAACAACGGCCATTGGTTTAATGGTAGTAAATCACAGGAATGGCCGTGTTTCTCGCTGCCTGTGACACGTCCATTGACAATGTTCCTTCTCACTGTGACTGACACCCAGACCGACACTGACTGCAGAAGCTGGGTCAGAGGTTCACACCATCTTCCCTGTGAGGGACAAGAGACCGTCAGCAGACTGTCCCAGTGAGAAGGAATGAAATGCCATTGTGAATTTCTCCTCCCCTGCCTCTCCCCGTGTGTGACTATCACCATCAGTCCACCTGTGTGACTGTGCTCAGCTTCAGATACCCAGACCCCATGGGTGCAACTCCTCTCCTGATTGTGGGCCTCAGTTCAGACCCACCCCTCCCGTACAATCTATTTCTGGATCATCTCATCTTGTGGGGTTATCTTTTCTCATCGGTATACTACTGTGGGACTTCTCATCCCCATTCCCCTTCCACCTGTGGGATCTCTTATCATTATCTCCTTCCGCCTGAGGGATTTCTCTTCCCCATCCCCTTCCTATCATAGATTCTGTCTTTCTATCCCTTTTCCTCAGGTGGGGTCTCTTCCACCGTCTCCCATGGACACTTACACAAATCTTCCTCACTGGGGGACTTTCTCCCATCCTTCCTCCCTGCCCCTCCTGACGCTCTCACATCAGGAACACATTTCTAACCACTGGGGAATGAGACAGTATATGTGGAGTTTACAGAGTCACACCAACAGACTAAAGTACTGACATTCGGTGAATACCCTGGAGCTGGGCAGTGAGGGGCATTGACAGTGATGGAAACTCTGATCAGTGATTTACTGAAGGGTTTAATGTTTCCTGAAATATCCGAGGGAGAGAATTTCCCCCCAGACCCATGGTTTGAATCACTTTGTTCATCAATCTGTCTATCTGTGTTTAGACTTGGGGAGAATGAACTGGGAGATTCAGGAGTGAAACTGGTGTCTGTGGCTCTGAGGAACCCGGAGTGTAAAATCCAGACACTGTGGTAAGTACCAGACTGTGGGAGATTGTGTTTACAGTCACTGGGTGTCTGATACTGAACATTAATGTAATCAGTAGAAACACAGAAACATAGAAAATATACAGCACAATACAGGCCCTTTGGCCCACAAACCTGTGTTGAACATATCCCTACTTTAGAACTACCTAGGCTGTACCCATGGCCGTCTATTTTTCTGAGCTCCAAGTAGCCATCCAGGATTCTCTTAAAGACCCTATCGTTTCCCCCTCCACTGCTACTGCCGACAGCCCATTCCACGCACTCAGTACTCTCTGCGTAAAAAAAAACTTACCTCTGACATCTCCTCTGTACCTGCTTCCAAGTGCCTTAAAAATGTGCCCTGTCATTCTAGCCATTTCAGCCCTGGAGAAAAGCCTGACTATCCACACAATCAATGCCTTTCATTATCTTGTACACCTCTATCAGGTCAACTCTCATCTTCCATCACTTCAAGAGAAAAGGCCGAGTTCACTCAACCTATTCTCATAACGCATGCTCCCCAATCCAGACAACGTGCATCTAAATCTCCTCTGCACCCTTTCTATGGCTTCCACGTCCTTCCTATTGTGAAGCAATCAGAATTGAGCAGAGTACTCCAAGTGGGGTCTGTCCAGGGTTCTATATAGCTTCAACATTACCTCTCGACTCTTAAACTCAATCCCATGATTGATGAAGGTCAATATACCGTACTGCAGATTCAACCTGCGTAGATGCTTTGGGTGACATACGGACTCGGACCGCAAGATCCCTCTGAACCTCCACGCTGCCAAGTGTCTTACCATGAATACTATATTCAACCATCATCTTTGACCTACCAAAATGAACCACCTCACACCTATCTGGGTTGAACTCCATCTGCCATTTCTCAGCCCAGTTTTGCATTCCATCAATGTCCTGCTGTAACCTCTGACAGCCCTCCCCACTATCCACAACACCCCCAATCTTTGTGTCATCAGCAAATTTACTAACCCATCCCTCCACTTCCTTATCCAGGTCATTTATAAAAATCGCAAAGACTGGGGGTCTCAGAACTGATCCCTGAGTCACACCACTGCTCACCGACCTCCGTGCAGAATATGACCCGTCTACAACCATTCTTTGCTTTCTGTGGATCCACAAAACACTGTCCTCTTGGATCCCATGCCTCCTTACTCTCTCAATAAGCTTTGCATGGAGTACCTTATTAAGTGTCTTGCTGAAATCCATATACACAACATCTACTGCTCTACCTTCATCAATGTGCTTAGAAACATCCTCAAAAAATGCAATCGGGCTAGTGAGGCACGATCTGCCTTTCACAAAGCCACACTGACTATTCCTAATCATATTTTGCCTCTCCAGATGTTCATAAATCCTGCCTCTGTGGATCTTGTCCATTAACTTACTAACAACTGAAGTATGACTCACTCTTCTATAATTTCCTGGATTATCCCTATTCCCTTTCTTGAACAAGGGAACAACATTCGCAACCCTCCAATTCTCTGCAACCTCTCATGTCCTCAGTGATGATGCAAAGATCTTTGCCAGAGGCTCAGCAATCTCTTCCCTCGCTTCCCACAGTAACCTTGGGTACATCCCGTCATCTTCTGGTGACTTATCCAACTTGATGCTTTCCAAAAGTTCCAGCACATCCCCTTTCTTAATATCTACATTGTAAAGCTTTTCAGTCCACTGCAAGTCATCCTTACAATCACCAAGATCATTTTCCGTCGTGAATACTGAAACAAATGATTCATTAAATACCTCCGGTTCCATACGCACTTTTCCATTGTCACACTTGTTTGGTCCTATTCTCTCACATCTTATCCTCTTGCTCTTCACATACATGCAGAATGCTTTGGGGTTTTCCTTAATCCTGTCCGCCAAGGCCTTCTCATGACCCCTTCTCGCTCTCCTAATTTCATTCCTAATCTCATTCCTGCTAGCCTTATAATCTTCCAGATTCATATTATTATCTAGTTTTTTGAACCTTTCGTAAGCTCTTCTTTTCTTCTTGATAGATTTACAACGGCCTTTGCACACCACGGATCTTACCCTACCATCCTTTCCATGTCTCATTGGAACGTACCTACTCAGATCCCCACACAAGTATCCCCTCAACATTTTCTACATTTCTTTGGTAACTTTCCCTGAGAGACTCTGTTTCCAATTCATGCCTATAAATTCCAGCCTGATAGCCTCATAGATCCCCTTACTCCAATTAAAGGTTTCCCTAACTTGCCTGCTCCTGTCCCTCGCTAATGCTGTGGTAAAAGAGATAGAATTGTGATTACTATCTCCAAAATGATCTCCCACAGAGAGACTTGACAAATGGCCAGGTTCATTTTCCAATAGCAGATCAACTACAGCCTGGCTTCTTGCAGGCTTATCTACATATTGTGTCAAGAAACCTTCCTGAACATACCTAATGAACTTCACCCCATCTGAATACCTCAATCTAGGGAGATACCAATCAATATTTGGGAAATTAAAATCTCACACTTCAACAACCCTGTTATTATTACTCCTTTCCAGAATCTGTCTTCCTATCTGCTTCTTGATGTCCCTGTTACTGTTGGGTGGTCTATACAAAACACCCAGTGGAGTTATTGATCCCCTTCCTGTTCCTAACTTTCACCCACAGACACTCCATAGATAACTGCTCGATGAAGTCTTCCTTTTCTGCAGCCGTGACACTATCTCTGATCAACGGTGCCACACCCCCACCTCTTTTGCCTCCCTCCCTATTCTTTCTGAAACATATAAAGCCTGGCACTCGAAGTAGCCATTCCTGTCCCTGAGCCATCCGAGTCTCTGTAATGGCTACAACATCATAGCTCCAACAGCTGGACCACGATGTGAGCTCACCCACTTTGTTCATCATACTCCTTGCATTAAAATAGACTCATCTCAAACCGTCAGTCTGAGAGCGTCCCTTCGCTATCACCTGCCTATCTTCCCTCTCGCACTGTCTCCAAATTTTCTCTATTTGTGAGCCAACCTGCCTTTCCTTTCCCACGCCCAGCAATTCTATTTAAACTCTCCGCAACAGTCTTGGCAAACGTTCCTGCCAGGATATTGGCCCCCTGGGATTCAAGTGGAACCCATCCTTTTTGTGCAGGTCACACCTGCTCCAAAAGAGGTCCCAATGATCCAGAAATCTGAATCCCCATCTCCTGCTCCAATCCCTCAGCCACGCATTTATCCGCAACCTCATTCTATTCCTATTCTCACTGTCATGTTGCACATGCAGTAATCCCGAGATTACTACCTTTGCGGTCCTGTTACTCAACTTACTTCCAAACGCCCTGTAGTCCGTTTTCGGGACCTCTTACCTTTTCCTACCTATGTCATTTGCCCCAATAAGTACCACAACCTGTGGCTGTTCTCCATCCCACTTAGAATATCTTGGACGCAATCTGAATCATCATGGCACCTGCGAGGCAAACTACCATCCGAGTTTCTGTCCTGTGTCCAGAGCAACGCCTGTTTGACCCGCTAACCATAGAGTCCCCTTTCTCTACTGCCATCCTCTTCCTTTCTCTGCCCTTCTGATCCACAAGGCCAGACTGTGCCAGGGGCACGGCCAGTGTTACTTCATCACCCCAGCCCCCAAGCTGTCACCCCCTCCAGCCGTACTGAAACAGGAGTACTTATTTTCAAGGGGTACAGCCACAGGGGTACTCTCTAGTACCTGCTTCTTGCCCTTCCCTCTCCTGACTGTGACCCACTTCTTCAGTCTCCCGTGGCCCCGGTGTGACCACCTGCCTGTAACTCCTCTCTATCACCTCCTCGCTCTCCCTGACCAGACGAAGGTCATCGAGATGCATCTCCAGTTCCCTAACTCGGTCTCTAAGGAGCTGCAGCTCGACACACCATGTGCAGTCTCCAGGATCTCCCACATCTGACACTGAGCACAGAAAACCAGCCTCACACACATGCTCTCTGTCTGTATTGTAAACAGATAACCTACCTCGCCTCGACCCTTTATCGCCGAAGCCCCGTTGAGCCAAAGCCTTCCTACTCTGTCTCCCGCTCCTCTGACGCTCGCTCTGTAAATCTGTCTTCCTTTTAAACTCTTCTCGTTGTTCTCAGTGGCCGACTTGCGCAGTCGTGCTGCAGAAAGAAAAATCAGTAATTGTGTTACCGATAAACACTGGGAATTTGTACCTTCTCCTGTCTCTCTGTGTCCTTCACCCTCACTCTCTCTCATCTCGAGGCTGGACACTGTCGGTCTCACAGATTCTGGTGCTGAGGATCTCGCCGCTGCTCTCAGTACAAACCCATCACTAATGGAGCTGAACCTGAGTTATAACGAACTTGGAGATTCAGGAGTGAAATTAGTATCTGCAGCTTTGGGGAACCCGGAGTGCAAAATACTGAAACTGCAGTAAGTACCAGACTGTGGGAGATTGTGCTTACAGTCTCTGGGTGTCTGACATTGAACATTAATGTGATCAGTAATTGCGTTACTGATAAACACTGGGGATTTAAACCATCTCCAATCTCTCTGTGTCCTTCACCCTCATTCTCTCTCATCTCCAGGCTGTGGAAAGTCGGTCTCACAGATTCTGGTGCCGAGGATCTCGCCTCCGCTCTCAGTACAAACCCATCACTGACGGTGCTGGACCTGAGATACAACTCTCTGACAGACCGATCTGTCCCTGCTCTCCGCCGCCTCATACTGACCCTCCCGAGTCTGGAGCGGATCCTGTGAGTGTTTGTGTTAATGTTCAATGTGATAAAATATCAGCGGATCCGCGGTTTTTCTGGTGATGTTTGTCTGTGAGTGTTGTTGAAACATTAACCCCAGTCCCCTGTTACTGACACTGTTGTGTAATCTGTTTATTTTATATTTATTCTCCCATCTGTTTCAGGCTGTACAGTAACCGGTTCAGTTGGACCGGGGAGAAGGAACTGAGATCTCTGCAGGAACCCAGACCCGGACTGAGAGTGATCGTGTGAACATCCCCGCCCACGGGATGGGGACATCTTGGCCGATTCCCTGCCCTCAACTTTAACACCCTCCCTTACCTTTAATGGCCATGCGCCGGGGGTGATTCTCAACGCTTTTAATGGAACCGGCTCAGACCTCGCGCTGTGCGTCGCTCGGAGCGGTCCCACTGTGATGTGTTTCCGCCTGTTGTTCGGCGGGTCAGCTTCCGCCGGATGTGCGTGTTTGAGACTCCCTCGTGACACCCCAGAGAATTACCCATCTGCACCATTCCATCACTCAATTCATTCCACCCTAAAAAATCTCATTTCAGGGAAGCAGGCACCATCAATTTGTGGGAGACTCCTGGGAGTGCTGGGATGTCTGCAATAGAGACATTAACTCCTTAGCAGCCAGCCAGCTAGTTTAAATAGCGTTAGCTATGCTAGTGAACGAATGACACCGTTAAACTCACCTCAACTGTGATTTAACCTCTTCATGGGCAATAGAAGACTCAATGTTGCAAACAGTGCAGCGAACAACACTGTCATTATTCCTGACCCCTATTAGGCAGGGGTACACTTCAGTGTAGTCTGGGGTGAAGTACGGTATATATTTTTTTTAACTCTGCCATGGCAGAGTATTCAATTCTCTCTCTCATTCTCAAAAAAATCGATTTGCGGGATATCGTATATAATTCGCGGCCGTCAGGGAGCCACTATCAATCTGCGGGAGACTTCCGGGAGAGGTGGGTTGTCCGACGCTTCACTTGAAATTGCCGCTGGGGAGAGAGTGACGGCTTTGGTAGAAGTGAGTGCAAGAGAGGGAGGGACGCGTTGATTTAAAATGGGTGAATGGGTGAAGAGGGAGGAATCAGATCGAGGAGGGTAGGAGATGAGACCCACTCCCTCAGCCTCTCTCTCTGTCCCCTCTTCTCTCTCCATCTCTTCCCCCACCTCTCTCTCCCCACCTTATCCTCTCTCCACCCTATCCTCCTCTCTCCACCCTATCCTCTTCTCTCCACTCCTGCCCCACGCTATCCTCTCTCCACACCTCTTCCCACTCTATCCTCTACCCACCCTTTTATTACTTTTCTGCCCGCATCTCTCTCTACACCTCCCGCTCTCTTGATCCCTCCCCACGCTGTTCACCTCCCCCATCTCTTAAACCCATACCTCGCCGCCGACACACATATCCCCCGTGCACAGGAAGATTCCAATCACCACCGGAGGGTGTGCGGCGCAGCACTCGGGGTCCCTGCAGTTGGCGATGACCGTTAGGACTGACATCACCAGCGAGACCAAGCAGTTGACCAGCAAGATCACCGTGATCCCGCTGACAAACCTCTGCAAGATTCGGTGTTTGGCGGAGGCACAGAGCGGAGGAAGCATGGGAGGGGGAAGAGAGCAAGACGGAAAGAGAGACAGAGAGAAATGGGGTGAGAGACAGAGGAGAGAGGGAGTGAGGGGCATGGGTGGAGATGGCCGGGGAAGAGAGAGGGGTGAGGGAGAGTGGGTATTGGGGTAGGCGGAGGTGGGGAGACCCAGACGGGGAGGAAGGGAAGGGGGGAAATGGGTGAGGAAGAGAGGGGGTGGGGGGGAGAGAGATGGGGGTAGGGAAGGGGGGAAATGGGTGAGGAAGAGAGGGGGTGGGGGGAGAGAGATGGGGGTAGGGAAGGGGAGAAATAAGAGGTGGCAGAGGACAGTTGATCGAGGGAGAGACATGAGAGTCAGATGGGGGAGAGAGAGGTGAGAGGCAGGAGATGAGAGAGGTCAGACAGGGAGTGGAGAGAAAGGTGGAAAACAGAGGGGGGCAGAGACTGAGAGTGAGACATGGGCAGGGAGTTTCAAGATGGCGACGTAGACATTTGCCTTTTAGGCACTGTTCATTTTTCAAACTATAAGCCCCCTTTAATCAAATCTTTTCGTATTTAATCATATGGGTTGATACGGTTTACCATTTTTTAAAAAAAACTACCCTTGATTTAACCTTTTCAAACTTAAAATGGCTACAGTCAAGAAATCGTCTAAAGAGCCTGTATCGCTCGAGGCAATTTCTAACCTTCTGGATACTAAACTAGCAAGTTTGGAAAGTAAACTTGTGAGTTTGGAAAGCAAACTGGTAAATTTGGAAAGTAAACTTACCTCAAAAATGTCTGAGCTTGAAGAAGTTGTTAGATCGCTTGATACCAAGTTGCAATCGCTGGCAGCAGATATTCAACGACATGAAAATAAGTTCGCGACTCTTGAAGAGTTAATTCATCAACAAATACGTACAATTGAAACATTGGAGAAAAAGGTAGTGTTGCCTACTCTAAAAGTAGAGCATTATAAGTTTAAAGTCACCGATCTTGAAAACCGATCTCGCAGACAGAACTTGCGAATCATTGGACTTCCCGAAAATGTCGAGTCTGGTGACTCAATTGACTTTTTCTCTAACTTGCTGTGGGAAGTTTTTGGCGCTGATGCTTTGAGTGTTAAACCCACTATTGATCGCGCCCACAGAGTTTCGAGATTCTCGGCCTCGAGCGACAAGCCACGGGCTGTGATTGTTCGTCTCCATTATCCTCGGGAAAAAGCGCTCTTAATCCGCTTAGCTCGTCAGAAAGGTATGCTTTCTCACAGAAAAAAACAAATTTGTTGAAGATTATTCGTATGAAGTAATGAGAGCAAGAATCGCTTTAAAACGAGTGATGGCAGAGATTCATCAGGTCGGACTTAAACAAGCTTTAAGATATCCAGCGAATCTCAGAGGTACTTTGGGCGACGGTAACCTGCGCTTCTTTAAAACTCTGACAGACGCGAAGAAATTCCTCGAGGAATATCGATCTTCTAACATAAGTTGAACGATGTGTTATATCTCTGTTGATTCTCCTCAATGGTTTTTTATTGTGAGAAAATTTGGCTGTTTTCCTTAAAAAATGCCTGCAAATGTTGAAGAATTTTTGGAGAGAAGATGCCATTTCTTTTTGTGCTTTAATCCATGAAGCCGCGTTATAGTTTTTTACTTCGGTCTGTAGACTGGGTATTTTTATATCATGGTTATAGATGCTCTTTTAATTTTATTATAATGATTTTTTTTTTCAATTCTCTTTTTCTGAATTGTGTATACACATAATAAGAATTATTTTTAAGATGTTGTTTCTTCTTCCCATAAGACTTTGTTTGTCGATCTCGTTTATTTATCTGCTTGTATGTGAATATGGGATGGATGTTTTGGATTTTTAGACTTTTTTTGTATTGTAGTGATTATTGAATCCTCCTTCTATTCTACTTTGATGACTTTTTTTTTACTTTTTTGATCGATTGCTGAATTTACATTTATATTTTGTAATATGAGTTTTTGTCAAAATGTCGCTTCTTCTTCCCATAAGTCTTTGCCTTTGGAACATGTCATCTATTTATATTTGAATATGGGATTTTTCTTAAAAGCATATTTCACTTTTCTTTAAATTTTAATGTTTATTCTTTTTTTATTAATGACTTTTTGTTTTATTATATTACTTTTTTTCTCTCTGTTTTTCTTGATTGATATATCTTTTTTTTATCAACCCTTCATCTAAACCTGGGTGTTATATTGTATAGTCTTTTCTTACCTTTTCGTGGAGTTGCCATCTTGAAATGGGGGTAATATTAGTATTAGTTTGTGCGCCTGCCGCTTGGCTTTTTTTCGAGGGTTTGGGGGAGGGGGTAGGGGTCTTTTTCATGCTTTTCCTTTTTATTTTTTTTTGCTTTTAGTTTATGGGCCGACTTTAAATTGTTAATACTGTTGAAGTGTCATGTTCTCCAGTTGCTCCTGAATCATTTCCCCTTCTTCCTGAGTTATGGGTTACGTGTCTTTTTTAACCTTTTATGAAATATACAACTAATATTGGCATGATGGATAAGTCTATTAATTTTATCTCCTGGAATACTAATGTTTTAAACCATCCGATTAAAAGTAAAACAATATTTAAAGTATTTATAGACTGAATGCTAATATTATTTTCGTACAAGAGACCCATATTAGGAGGACGATAAGCAACGCTTTTTTAGGTTCTGGAAGGACCAACAATTTCACTCAAATTTTACTGCCAAAATTAGGGGCGTGTCTATTTTTATAGACCCCTCAATTTCGTTTACACATTATGAAACTATTTCTGATCCACAGGGCAGGTTTTTGCTGATTACTGGCTCACTCTTTAACCGAAAACTGGCTTCAGTTAATATTTATGCTCCAAACTTTGATTGCCCTGAATTTTTTGAACGTTTATTTACATCCCTTCCTAATTTAAATGAATATATGTTGATTATGGGTGGAGATTTTAATTGTTGTTTAAATCCCTTAATGGATAGATCTAAAACTATTCGAACTCTTCCGAATAGATCAGCCTTACTTATTAATTCCTTTAAGGTTGACTCGGGAATTACTGTAATATGGCGTCTTTTGTATCCCAAAGATAAAGAATTTTCGTTTTTTTCACATGTATATTATACTTATTCTAGAACTGATTATTATCTTATTGATCACCGTTTATTAACAGATGTTATTGATTATAAATATGATTCTATTGCCATCTCGGATCATGCTCCTTTGAAGTTATCTATTAAGGTATCGGATTGTTCCATTAGATCTTGGAGGTTCAATGCTACGTTGCTTCAGGATCCAGAATTTATTACCTTCATAGAACAGCAAATTGACTTGTCTTTTTTTTTTAACAAATGATATCAAAGAGATTGACAGAGGAATACTCTGGGACTCTTTTAAGGCTTTTATTCGTGGACAAATTATTTCATATTCCGCTGGTAAAAGAAAACAAAGGTATCTTGATATAGCTATGTTGGTGGATAAAATTAAAGAAATTGATAAGATTTATTCTGTGACTCCTGCCAAAGAACTTTATAAGAAGAGAGTTGAGCCTCAAATGGAACATAGCTTATTATTATCTTCTTCAATTGAGAATCAATTAATTAAGACGACGGCTCAATTTTATATTCATAGTGATCGAACTGGTAAATTGTTAGCTAACCAATTAAAAACTATTTCGACTAAGCGACAAATTATTACAATTCGTAAACAAGATGGTAATCTGACTACTGATCATAAAGAAATTAACAAAACTTTCCAAGATCTTTATAAATTATATCAATCAGAATTTGATGGCGATATGTCCATGATGGATGATTATTTTTAATAATTTGAACATTCCCAAACTGACAGATCAAGATCGGCGCTTGTTTGATGCTCCTACTTTTGTGGCTGAAGTAGGAGAGGCTATTTCATGAATGAATTCAGGGAAAGCCCGAGGCTCTGATGGATATATCATGGAATTTTTAAAAACTTTTTCTTCTTTGCTTTCCCCATGGCTATGTGAAATTTTTAATGATGCTTTTATCAAGAAGAGATTACCTCAGTTTTTCTATGACGCTACTATCTCTTTAATTCTTAAAAAAGATAAGGATCCTACCCTATGTGCATCCTATCGCCCTATATCATTATTAAATGTAGATTCTAAGATTCTTACAAAAATTTTAGCTATTAGGTTAGAAATAATACTGTCACAGATTATTTCAGAATATCAAACTGGGTTTATTAAGAATCGGTATTCCTTTTTCAATGTTAGAAAATTGATTGATATAATTTATACCTCTTCACCCAAAACCCCAGAATGTGTCATTTCATTAGATGCTGAAAAAGCTTTTGATAGAATTGAATGGACATTCTTATTTAATACGTTAAAAAAAATTCAACTTCAGTTCTAAATTTATATCACGGATTAAACTAATATATTATAAACCTGTTGCTTCTGTTCTTACTAATAATTATAGATCCTCTTTTTTTCAATTAACTCGTGGTACGAGACAAGGTTGTCCTTTAAGTCCTCTATTATTTAATATTGCATTAGAACCTTTAGCCATTGCTATTCGTGAATCACCTGATATTTTTGGTATTACCCGTAATGAGAAGTTATATAAGTTATCACTATATGCTGATGACTTGCTGTTATATATTTCTGATCCTGATAGGTCTATTCCCGCTGTTCTATCCTTGTTAGTTCAGTTTGGTAGCTTCAATGGTTATAAATTGAATTTGAATAAGAGTGAATTATTCCCTCTAAATGAGCAAACTTTACTGAATGACAGGGTACCATTTAAAGTTGTTACTGATAACTTTACTTATTTAGGTATAAAGATTACCAAGAAACATAAAGATTTATTCAGATTGAATTTTTTACCTCTGCTTCATCAAATTCAACAACTTACTACTAGATGGTCTCCCTTATCCTTATCATTGGTTGGTGGATCAATGCTATTAAAATGATGATTTTACCGAATTTTTTATATTTATTTCAAGCTCTACCAATTTTTATCCCTAAATCTTTTTTTTGATAGCATAGATTCAAAAAGTTCCTCATTTGTGTGGCAACATAAAAACCCCAGTTGAGTTAAAAACAGTTACAGAAACCTAAAAAAGATGGTGGCTTAGCTTTACATAACTTTAGATTTTATTACTGGGCGAATAATATTCGAAACTTAATATATCGGAAACATGATTTGGATTCACCAGTATGCCCACAGTGGGTAAATTTGGAATGTAATGATGCACGAGGATATTCTTTATTTTCCGTTCTTGGATCTTCTCCCCCGTTGATTTAGTCAAGTTTAATAAACAGATATCTAACCCTATTGTCAAACACACATTACAAATTTGGTTTCAATTTCGTAAGTTTTTCACTTTGAGAAATTTTGTTCTTGATAGCCCGATCTTATTTAACTTTTTTTTAAACCCTCCTTAATAGATTGAGCCTTTAGTGTATGGAAAAGGAAAGGTATAAAATGTTTTCGTGATCTTTTTTTTGAAGGTAGTTTGATGTCTTTTGATCAACTTTCTAACAAATTTAAATTACCAAAAACTTATTTTTTTAGATATTTACAAATCAGAAACTTTTTATATAAAGTTTTACCATCCTTTCACAATTCAACCCCGATGGATTTTTTAGATATAATTTTTAATTTGAACTCTTGTCAGAAGGGTTTAGTGGCTCTTATTTATAATATGATCATGAAGATACAACCAGAGGTGTCAGGTAGAATTAAATTACAGTGGGAAAAAGAGCTTCAATATACTATATCAACAGAAAAAAGGGAAAAAAATTATACAAATGTAAATACAAATGTATTCTTTTATATGTGCTAAACATGCTTTAATACAATTTAAGGTGGTACATAGAGCCCACATGTCTAAAGATAAACTTGCTCGATTCTTCTCCCATATTAACCCTCAATGTGACAGATGTCAATCAGAAGTTGCTTCATTGACCCACATGTTTTGGTCATGTCCCACCTTACATAATTATTGGAAGGATATATTTGCTCTCATTTCCTCGGTTTGGAATATTGATTTACAACCCCATTTTATCACTGCAATTTCTGGTATACCATTTGAGGATGATAGTCAATTCTCCCCTTAAATTAGACGAACGATCGCCTTTGCAACTTTAATGGCTAGAAGGTCTATATCACAAAATTGAAAATAAGTAAACCCTCCTACCACGTTTCAATGGTTCTCTCAAACTATTTCTTGTTTGAGCTTAGAAAAAATTAGAAGTACTATTTTTGATCCATCAATTAAATTTGAAGAAACTTGGGGACCGTTTATTCGACATTTTCATATGAGTTAACTTGATCCCTTCTGGATCTTTTCTCTTTTTATCCTTGTTCTGGTATGGAGTTCCGGAGTTTTTGACACTATCATGTATATATAAACTATTATTATTGCCCATGCTAGTTTAGGGTTTTTTGCTTTATTTTAATATATATATTTTTTTCTATTTTTTTTTCTTTTTTCTCGTTTTGTGATTATCCTTTTTTATATACAATATAGGTTTGATTGATTATTTTATGGTGTTCTTTGTTGATATCTTAATAAGATATTGGTATACCATTATTAATATAACTTCAAGCCCAGTGTATTTATAACCTATTCAATAATATGTTATGTTATATTATTGTTTTTTTTTGTATATGAAATTTAAGAAAAAGATTTAAAAAGAAAAAAGAAAGAGACATGGGCAGGGTGAGAGGCGGAGAGGGGTGAAAGAGGAAGAGGGGTGAGAGATGGAGAACTTTAGCCTCTGATTAACGGAACGTGCCAAGTTTTGGTTTATAAGCATATAACAATTACAGCACGGAAAGAAGCAATTTCGGCCCTTCTAGTCCGTGCCGAACGCTTCCTCTCACCGAGTCCCACCGACCTGCACTCCGCCCATAACCCTCCTTTCCTTTCCTGTCCATATAACTATACAGTTTTACTTTAAGTGACAAAATCGAACCTGTCTCTACCACTTCTACTGGAAGCTCGTTCCACATAGCTACCACTCTCTGAGTAAAGAAGTTCCCCCTCGTGTTACCCCTAAACTTTCGCCCCTAACTGTTTACTCATGTCCTCTTGTTTGAATCTCCCCCGCTCTCAATGGAAAAAGCCTATCCACGTCAACTCTATCTACCCCCCACAGAATTTTAAATACCTCTATCAAGTCCCCCCTCAACCTTCTACACTCCAAAGAATAAAGACCTAACTTGTTCAAACTTTCACTGTAACTTAGGTGCCGAAACCCAGGGAACATTCTAGTCAATCCCCTGTGTACTCTCTCTATTTTGTTGACATCTTTCCTAAAATTCGGTGACTGTACACAATACTCCAGATTTGGCCTCACCAATGTCTTGTACAATTTTAACATTACATCCCAACTCCTGTACTCAATGCTCTAATTTATAAAGGCCAACATACCAAAAGCTTTCTTCACCACTCTATCCACCTGAGATACCACCTTCAGGGAACTATGCACCATTATTCCCAGATTCCTAGATTTTCCTAGATTTGTGGTTCCCTGGAAGCGGGGTCACAGTCAGACGGGGCGGTGAAGGCGGCGTTCGGCATCACCGCCATCGCCGGACAGGGCACCGTGTACCGGGGGCGGAAGTTCACGAGGAGCTACGAGGGTGTCGCCAGGACTCGAGGGGCTGAGTTACGGAGAGAGGTCGGGCTGGTGGGGACATCATTCCCTGGAGCGTAGGGGGGCCTTACAGAGGTGTGAAAACCACGAGGGGAATAGATGGGTGAATGTGCATAGACTGTTCCCCAGGGTCGGGGAATCTTGAACCAGAGGGCACAGGTTTTAGAGATTTGATAGGGACCCGAGGGAAAACGTTTTCACCCAGAGGGTGGCCCGTCTGTGGAAGGAGCTGCCGGAGGAAGTGGTCGAGGCAGGTTCATTAACGGACAGGGACATGGATAGGAAAGGTTCAGAGGGATACGGGTGGTCCGTCTGTGGAAGGAGCTGCCGGAGGAAGTGGTCGGGACAGGTACATTAACGACACTCGGACAGGGACACGGATAGGAAAGGTTTAGAGCGATACGTGTGGTCCGTCTGTGGAAGGAGCTGCCGGAGGAAGTGGTCGAGGGAGGGAGGGGGAGGAGAGGAGAGAGTGGCCGCTACAACAGAGGGGATGGAGGGTTCGGAGGAGGCTTGGCGTGTAGTGAGGGAGCGCTACCGCGAGGGGAGCAAGATAGCGCCGCGGGAGAGGGGGAAGGCCGTGGGTGCGGTTGGGGGTGTCTGGATGAGGGCTGGCTCGCTGGCGTGTGTGCGTGCGTGCGTGTGTGTGTGTGTGTGGTGTGTGTGTGTGTGTGTGTGTGTGTGTGTGTGTGTGTTAGGGGGCGGGCGGAACACTCACCATCCGGCATCCGGTGTAGCAGTACCCGATTAGGGGAAGATGCGGACGTTCAGAGAGTACAGGATGAAGGCGGGAGTGCAGGCAAGGGCGCAGATCACTTTCGCAACCAGGCAGGCGATGGTCTGCCGTAGAGAAAGAGAGAGATAAATTGAGAAGTGACGGGGTGGGGGAGGAGGTGAGACAGAGAAAGAGAGATGGTGAGAGACAGTGAGAGAGATAAGTTTGAAAGGGACAGTGGATGTGAGAGAGAGGGGAGACAAAATGAACAGGGAAAGCAGCGAGACGGGGAAGCGAAGGAGTGTGTGTGGAAAGGGTGCGGGAGGAGGGACAGAGAGAGAGAGAGAGAGTGGGAGAGGAATTGAAAAGGGAGGAGAGACAGAGAGGGAACATAGAGAGTGGGTGAGAGACAGAGGGATGAAGAAAGAGAGGAGGACGGGGGTAAAAAGAGATAAGAGACGGGGGGTGATGGAGAGAGAGAGGGATGGGGAAAGAGAGAGAGAGCCAGAAAGTTGGAAAGATGAGGAGATAGGAACAGGGAGGGAAAAAAGAGAAAAAGAGAGAAATTGGAAGGGAGCTGGGGGGGGGGGGGTGAGAAAGACTTGTTTGCTATGGTGAGGGTGGTGGTGTTGTCTGATGGACATGAATGTTTTTCCCTGCGGCTTGTTTTGAATAGAACACGACAGCACAGTACAGGCCCTTCAGCGCCCTCCATGTTGTGTCGACCCATATAAGCCTTAAAAATAGTACTAAACCCACACTACCCCGTAACCCTCCAGTTTTTCCATTTCATTTCATTTTTCAATCTTTTTATTGATCTTCCATTAAAGAATATACAAATCAGAGAAGGAGTTTAGCAAACAGATAATATAAAAGACATATAAACAGTAATACTAATCAGAACGTATATAATGTCAAAATCAGACAGGTAAAATGTTATGCTGTTATATATACAATGGTCAGAAAATTACAACTCCTCTTAGCAATCATAAAAAAAATTGGAATTTTTATTTGTTAAAGGGAACAAAAACCCTACTAACTAAACTGAAACAAAAAACAAGAACGAAACAAATAATGAAAAAGAAAGTTTGGGCAGTCCAATTGAGGATAAAATTTTTAAAAAGTGAGAGAAAAAAAATCCTTCCAGTTATCTCTGAACCTTCACGGATAAGGATTTTCCCGAAAGAGAATAAAGAAAAATAAATTATATCATTAAATCCATTTTTCTTTCATCCATGCGCCTGTCCAAGAGGCTCTTAAATACCCCCTAATGTTTTAGCCTGCACCACCATCCCTGGCAAGTCATTCCAGGCTCCCACAACCCTCTGTGTAAAAAATTACCCCAATGCCTTCCCTAAACTTCCCCTCTTAATTTTGTACTGATGCCCTCTGGTGTTTGCTGTTGGTGCCCTGGGAGAGAGGGACTGATCATCCACCCTATCTGTGCCTGTCATAATCTTGTAGACCTCTATCAAGTCCCCTCTGAATCTTCTACACTCCAAAAGAAAAGTCCCAGCTCTGCTACTCTTACTTCATGTGACTTGTTCTCCAAACCCGGCAACATCCTGGTAAATTTCCTCCGCACCCTCTCCATTGCTTCCACATCCTTCCTATAATGAGGTGACCAGCATTGAACACAATACTCTAAGTGCAGTCTCACCAGAGATTTGTAGAGTTGCAATATACAAGGACACAGTCAGAGTCGAGATGGCTTCGGTCAATGAAAGTCACCAGTGCGTGGGGTGGCTGGTTTAAACTCTCAGCAGTTTAAAAGGGGTGAGTGGAGATCGATCCAGAGTGTTGATAAATGACTTTCACAAGTGCTGCAGCCGGAAGAAGTTTGCAGAGAGGAGTGGAAGGTTTGAAACAGAGAAAACCTAGTGACAAAGAGATCACTGTTTGACTCTCCCTCCAAGTAGCCTGTGAGTGGTGATTTCGATTCCGTTCGAATACAGAAGTGTGATTGTCACACCGTTAATCCACAGGATGGGTTCTCTGGTGAGGGGGAAGCCATTGTGAATACCACTTGCGTGTTTACCCTTGTCTGGGCGAGATAGTTCACTGAAGAAGGCAAATCACTGTTGGTTACTTCGTACATCGCGGAACAGGATCAGTTGCTGTCACAGTGTGGGAACTACCGGAGTGTTTAACCCCTACCTGGGTCGTTCTCTTTACCACCTGAAATGGTACCCTTAGTGTAGTCAAAACTTGGCTCACCTGAAGGATTCGGAGAGCAACGGGAAGATCAGCGACACCTGTCTATTCAGGTTACAAATACCTCTCTCTCTCGCCTCAGTTCTGCGGAGTGAACGGAACTTCCATACGTACCATCGTAAGACTGTAACTCCTGCCACCTGAGCTTGAATGAGATTGAGAACTTTATTCTTCCTCTATATATGCATAACATTGCTAACACTTGGGCTGCATCCAGACTACACTGGATAATTTGAGAAACACCAATTTTGCGTAAAAACAATAGGCGTCCACACTACGCGTTTTTGAAAACATCTCTGTCCACACTGAAACGGAGATTTCGGCGAATCTTCTCCTGCTGCGCATGCGCAGGACACAGCTACCGAAAACAAGCGACATGTTTGGTGTCGAATCTCGCCGTAGAAGTGCGGGTTTGTGTAGTTACAGACAGAAAAACTTAAAACGTCGGACAGCTGTTGTCTCTCGCGCAGGAGAAATTAAAACTTAAAAAAAATACTGGAGCGTACGGCAGCATCCGACAGGGGGTTCAACCACAGCTTGATCCGGCGGACGACGAACATTGACAGACTGACCAACTCTGTTGCGTTAATAAAGCCCCTTGTTAAACGTATAAAATATGTCTGCGTCAGTGTTTTCTTGTTTTTCCATACAATGTTACATTAGGCTGTTACACATCTGTTGTCAGAGAAGTACTTGCATAAATAGGTAAACCACCTTCATCCGAGCAAGGACAGAAAACAAGGAAAAGTGAGTAAACTGTCACGTACCCAGTGACCAGGTTACCAAACCAGCAGAAATAGAATGATACGTTGGAGTCTGGAGGTACTGTAACTAGAAGTGCTTATTAGTAAACTAAGTAACGCAGTATCAAAAGTGCGAATATACATATAAAACAGGTTAGCAATGATAAATACAGAAGCGTAGAAATAGGAATCAAAACCAAGCTCTATCACAGTCTAGGGGTAAATGAATAGTCTTAAAATAATGCAGAGTTCAGTTCAGTTCAGTTTGTGACGTTGGGGAGAGAGAGAGAGAGAGAGTGGGGGGGGGAAGTGAGAAAGTGAGAGAGTGAGCGAGAGATGAGCATCTGCTGCAGGCAAATCTTCTGTCGTCTTCTTGTTCCGTTGTACTGATGTGGTCATTCGGTTATGACCCCTCCGTTCTTGGCAAAACTCATCTTCTGTGGTGGACTCGTCACTGACGTGAGTGGACACACACACACACACACACAAGCCCCCACCGGTCCTGCCGTCACACTGTGAGCTTTGTGACCGATCTCCTGATTCTGTCCAACAAGCCCCCACCTTCCTGTGGGTGCACAACACTCTTGCAGTGTCTCGTGGCGTGTCTCCCGGAGTCTCAGCAGACCCGTCTTTTATCTCCCCTGACGCGGTATAAGCCATCCATCAATTGACCATGTGCGTGTTCATCAGACTGGCCACTCCCTCCTCTCTCAGCAGGCAAATGGCTTCACTCTGCTGTGTCAGCAGGGAACCACACAAACAGGCCAAATGTCCTTGTCGTTAAAATCGACAATTAGCAAAGAAGCCATAATACTAAATCATCCATTTTAATCCTGGTCTCTCTCTCTCCCATCTGCAAGAGAATGCATCCACCCTTCATCTCTCTCTCTCGTTAGCAACATAGTTCACAGGGGGGTCAACTCTGGACCCCATCTCTAAATGGTTTTCTCATCACACATAACACCCCCACCCTTAGAAGTATTTTTACCCGGGTGAAAAATTCAATATTCAGGCACATTGCAGAATCTAATATGATACAGATGCAGTCATTAACCAACAGAGTAACACACATATAATTTCAAATCTAACATCTAGATAAACCATCAGCAATTACACTGTCAGTTCCCTTTACGTATTGTATTTTAATATCAAATTCTTGAACATCAAACTTCATAACCGTCTGTTTTTATTCTTCATGTTCGTCAAAAATACCAAGGGGTTGTAATCAGTATAAACTATCGATGGCTTCTGTGCCGGACAAATGTAAACCTCAAAATGCTGTAACGCCAGAATAAGTGACAGTAATTCTTTGCCTGCAGTGGAATAATTTCTCTGGTGCACATTGAACTTCCTAGAGAAATAAGCCACTGGGTGTTCAATTTCGTCCACAGCTCTCTGCAGTAGGACTGCCCCTGCAGCTTCGTCACTTGCGTCGGTTGCCAGGGAGAAGGGTTTCGAAGTCAGGTGCTTTTAACACAGGATGGTAACATAATGTAGTTTTCAGCCCCTCAAAGGCTTCTTGGCAATGATTGCTCCACACAAACTTGTCATTCTTTTGTAAGGGCTTTGTAAGAGGGAGGGCAATATCCGCAAAGTCCTTACAAAACTTCCGATAGTACCCGACCATTCCCAGAAACCTTCTCAGTGCCCTCTTATCAGTCGGGACCGGAACTTCAGAAATAGACTGTACTTTCGCCTGCACAGGAGCCAGATGCCTCTGTCCTATCACATACCCCAGGTATGTGACCGTGGCATGGCCGAACTCACTTTCGGCGAAGTTAGCAGTGAGATTGGCTGCAGACATTCGTTTAAACAGTTCCTCCACAGCGTCAATGTGCTCGTCCCACGTATCACTTCTGTTATGAGTGATGAACAGACCTGATGGACAATGGGGTGAAGAGTTAACCAACCCCCCCCCCCCACTCCTGAGCACCTCGAACTATTACTGTTGCTATGCTGACCATGAGAAAGAGACGAAAAACAGGCAAGAACATCTGCGACAGATCAGAGAGGGGGGTATTGCTGATTAACCGTAATGTGACTCATTTTTGAAATTATTTACTGTTTCACTGCAAGGACAATAGTTTGCTCATAAACATTCCTCAGTGGACTGAAGGAGTGGCCTTATTTGATGGACACAGTCATTCAGAGTTGATCGATAGCTGAGTCCCCGTGAGTGGGGATAAAAGGCAGGTCTGGAGAGACACCCTCCAGAGACACCAGTGGACACTGTTTGAGTGTCGGAACCCACAGGAAAGGTGGGGGCTTCCAAGACCGAAACAAGAGGTCGGTCAGTAAGGCTATCAGTGTAAAAGCAGGGTCGGTGGGGACTTGTGTGTGTGTCCACACATGCCAGAGTGACGAGTCCACCACAGAAGAACGGTTTGGCAGAAAGACGGAGAGGTCATAACTGAATGAGCACAACGGTACGACGGATTTAGAAAGCAAAGGAAGGTTTAGCTGCTGTAGCTGTTACATCTCGCTCGCTCTCTCTCTCTCTCTCTCTCTCGCTCTCTCTCCAATGATTACAATACAACAACCATAACTACCTCAGCACTCATGAACTGATCTGAACTTTATACTTTTCTATGACAATTCATTTACCCCTAGACTTCGATAGAGCTTGTTTATTATTGATTATTGTTATTCCTACATTTTGAGGTTTATTACTGCTAACTTGTTTTAGATGTATATTTGCATTATTGATATGGTTTTTGCTTATTTTTATTAATAAACACCTTTAGTTTGGTACCAACAGACTCCAACGGATCCTTCTTTCTCTGCTGTTTAAATACCTCGTTACAGGGTACGTAATACTCCAAACCAATAAATCATCAATGTAAGTCCCGTATTCTGTAACCCTTTAATCACTGAGTCAATCATTCTCAGAAATGTCCCTGGAGCTTTTTTCATTCCAAAAGGCAAGACATTATACTCATAGAACCCTGACGGAGTGACAGATGCGGAAACATCTCGACCCCTGTCAGTTAAAGGAACACACCGGTTTCCTTTTAGCAAGTCAATCTTGGTGATGTATCTCGCCTTACCCACTTTATCAATGCAATCATCCACACTTAGGATAGGGCACGCCTCAGTCTTTATGACGGTATTCACCTTCCTGTAATCTGTACAGAACCTTACACTACCATCAGGCTTCGGGACAACCAGACATGGAGATGCCCACGCTGAGGAAGATTCCTGGATAATACCAGCAGCTAGCATATGTTCAATTTCTTTTTCCACCAGCTTGCTCCTTTCTAAATTCATCCGATAGGGGGCTGCTTAATAGGCTGGGCTGAAGTAACAATAACATCATCTGTTGTTCCCTCGCATCTTCTCGGAACGTCTGGGCTGTTACGTATTCAGGCAACAATAAATATATGAGTTCGGCAAGGGTTTCTTATAATAAAACAACACGTTTATTAAACACAGAAAACAAACCCCCCAAAAGTAAACAAACACTACCGTAACCGGAAACAGCTGCTGAGCGGCTGTTCAAACAGTTCGTAAAGTGATATTCCAAAACAGTTCTTAAAGTGATATTGCCAAAAGTTCGATATGCTCACAGTCCATTTAAAAGGAGAGACTTTACAGGACGATTTAAGTTCTCTTTCACGTCGCTTGCTTCGATCCCCGACGTCGAAATTCCCACGAAGAATTTACGAAACAGAACGGCTTAAAGGCACTGACCTTTCCTTCCTCACTACCTTCAATCCTTTCTGGTAAACCCAGGGATTAACACGAAGATAGTCAACGAAATCCTTCCAAATAAGGATCAAACAAAGGTCGCCCCCCGTTTCACCGTAGAAAGCGATTCTCCTCGATCTTTAACTTCCAACCTTGAATCTTCACTCTCCTTTAATTCTCAAACTAACAGAATCATAAAGAACCTGTTGGCATTAACCTTTTAAACTTTAGGCATTAAATAAAAACTTCATCCTTCAACTAAACTGCGTCATCACTTCAAACACGCAGTGGCATGAAGTCAACTTGGCAAATCCAGCCACGAACTGCCCCTCCTCACAGGGTGGGGTCTACCTTTTATAACCTGTAAAAAAAACCCGTCACATGATCTCTACTGGCGGGAAAATGACGTCATTCCACCATCACAAGACCATCACCTCAAGTCCAGTACAGCTTCAACCCCAGTCACATGACAAGGGCACCACTGTCATGTGTCACGAGTATGTAACAGGGCATAAATCTGCATGCCGGTTAATTAGCTTTGTCAGCTGCTCCCATTGTCCAGGCTTCAAATGACTGACCTTATCAGCAAAATTGGCCAAAATAACATAGTTCTCTAGTCTGGTGGGCACTATGTTTATCTATTCAAGATGCTCGGGTCCCTCATTATCAATCCTTACAGCCTCGTTTGTTTTCGTGACAGCACCGATTGGCGCAGCTTTTGAATCACGGTAACCTTTCAGCACATCGACGTGTACCAACCGGCTCGGCTTTCTCCTGTCAGGGGTTTCGATAACATAGTTCAGAGAGTGTATTTTCTTAATTACCTTGTACGGACCTTGGACGTTCGCCTGTAGGGGGTTGATCACTAATGGGAACAGATCCAAGACCTTACCTCCCACTTGAAATACCTGTTCACGTGCTCGTCTATCATACCACTGCTTCATTTTAATTTGGGAGTCTCGCAGATTTTCCTTGGCAAGGTCACATATTCTGCTGAGCCTCTCTCGGAATTTCAAAACATAGTCAATCACATTGACATGCACTGTCGGGTTAGACCGTTTAACTTTAAGTAAGGCCAGAGGTCCCTCGGGCCTGTGACCGAAAACAATCTCAAATGGGCTGAACCCCAGAGACTCATCAATCGTGTCCCTCTTAACCCAATGTACCGTTTCCCTTGTGGGCCAGGTTCAACATGTCGTCCCGATGAACCTTCGGAACCACCACCTGGTGTACCACCGCCCATTCCTCATCTGCCGGCAAGGTGGTCGGTCTCCACTTTCTCATTAATACCCCCTCCTTCATATAGTAGCCCACTGGTTCCTTCCTAAATCCCGCCTCAGAGAGAGTTGTCTCCTTCAATGCCACAAGCTCCTCATCACGTCTCTGCTCTTTTATAAGTTCCTTCCTCGCTAATGGTAAATCCACCACCTCTCCCTACACAGCTCCACTATTCTCTTTCATCTCATCCTCTAACCCCTTCCGATACAGGGTCGGTAAAAACGTCTCAGCTAAATCCACGTCTGCTGCAGACACCTCAGCGCCTTTTCCAGCCGCCCTTTTCACCGTGCTTCGGGTGACTGCGCAGGCGGGATAAACTTCAGAATCTGTAGGCGTCAGCTGAACTGTTCAATTGACTTCACCCTGACCAGGTGCCAATTTAATGTTTACGACACTCAGCACTGTCATTAAGCTTAGAAAGACCATGTTTACATTCAGAAAGTTCCCAAACCGTCCATCAAATCCATTTTTTCGACCTTTACTTCGATTGGTCCCCACAGTAACCCAGACAGGTGGCCTCTCAAACCCAAAACCAAAACAATCCTTTTTCTCTACATTGTAATCTTGAACAACAGCCCCTTTCTCAATATTGTCCATAAAATTCACATCGCCAGCTTTCATCTGATCACTAGCTTTTAGAACACCTTCTGACAAAAGTGACTAAGAATCCTCAATTTCCTCTGGTGCCAGGGTTAACCGATTTCTCACTGAACCAAGTCCATCTGACCCAAAAGGACTGCATTCCTTTTTGACCAAATCAGACACCTCAGACCTTTCCTGAGTTTCAACACAAGTTTCAGTACCCGGTGAACCCACAGGTACCACCATAACCTGAACACAGGCAAACGGGACACCTGCCTCTTCTAGGATATCAATACCAGTCCCAGCTTCAAATTCCAAGTTCCCCTTATCCTCCCAGTTACTCTCTGGGCAACTCACATCGGGAGTAAACTCAACCTTGCGGGTTAAAACAACCTCGTCTGCTAACCCAGCAGACTCCCTCAAGGTAGTGGCATTCTTTTCATCACGGAATGCCCTTACATCATCGGGAATACACTCCTTAAAATTTTCAACTACAAGCAGCTCTTTCAGGCTATATAAATCATGAGGGTCCAACACTGGACCTTCAAACTGCCACATCTTCCTCTCGAATTGTCTCTGTCTTTCCCTTCCCACTCTGCGTCTCTGTGCTTCTTCCACCCTTAACTTAATTATCTCTATCCTCATCTCTTCCAGACAGGTCTGGACCTCTAGAGGAAACATTTCCACCTCCTTTTCACTAAAGCGCTTAGTAAAAATATTGTGCTCCATTATTAACATACGGAGTTCCCCCTTCGTCATAATGCAATGTATTAACAACTTCCGACAATTCATCCTTCTTAGCTTTCCAAAAGCCTACAGGGACTGGACTTAACAGACATCCCTCAACATCAAAATCCATCAAATCCAATAAATCAGGCAGACAGTTCGACAGGTTTGAGTGACATTGAAGCTTGTGGAAGGGAAATGCGAGATTGCTTTGGCTCAGTCGGCTTTAGACCAGGTGAGAATCAGCTTCTCGTGCTCCTTGTTAATGACCTGAATAAATCAGTTGTCACGGAATCCCGCCATTTTGGGGATGGGTTTGCTGGGCGTGCTGTGGAGCTTTGGTGAGAGTATCGCCTCCCTAAAGTATGAACCATATTAGATTTAATTAGAAAGTGAATGCGAGTCACCTGTACACGATTTAATAAAATCAGTTTGAAAAGGAAGACATCGTGTGCTTATTTATTAGTTTTCACAGAAGGTTCTCAAATATTTAGGCGTTGATCTCTGACTCCTGTAAGGGCTGATTTCCGTAACCAGGCATCTCGCGGGGTAACATCGAATATAATGTCTGCAGGATCGGGAGTAGAAGATCGCCTTCTATTGCCGAGGGGTGGCTGGTCAATTGAGGAGGTTCCAGTACAGCTGAGTGGCACTGCCGATCACGAAATAAATGGAACCACACAACGTAAGCTAAACTAACACAGGATCTTTTGAAAGGCGATGTAACTTATTTCCAATTTTGTATTCTTGTACTAATTATTCGAAAAGTTTTTGTCCCTCTTTTCCGCTGTTTGACGTGATACAGTTTGGCAGATCGGGAAGTATGGAATAAGGGTGTTATTGACCGTAGCTCTCTGATGTTTTACAGAGATCCAATGTTGGGTGCAAATAATCTGGTTTCTATAACATTGAAATGACGCTTGTCTAATTCAATACTGTTCCATCCGGCCCATTCCGCGCATTCGTAAATTTTATTTCTACCTTGAGTTAATTCTTATCAGATACAAATGAGACACTTTCAGTTACCAGCATCGGGATGTTTTAAATGATAATTTTTATTTTATTATCAAACTAAAAGCGCGGATCTTCAACAAAACATTGCCTGTTGTAAGACGTGTACGAGCTGGAACTGAGTTCTACTCAGGGGAGAAAGCCTTAGGTGATCTGACATTTCTCTTGATCAATTTCCGGATAAGCGTCCAAGGAGGCAGTATCAACGTTTTCAACTCTGCCCTGAAGTTAGTTTGGGTTGCTGCATAAATACACGTGTTTGTACAAGAACTCATGTTCGCGAGCAGAGTCCCGGTTTGAGCAGCGATATATCGGGCAGAGTTATAGTCGCGATCAAAATACATGGTTATGCTGGCGATAATATCGGTCACTGCCGACGGCAGCCAAAATAGCTTGAAGCTGCCCGATACACAGAACAGTAATATGATGCCCTTTTTCCTGTTCTCCATCTCCGGGTCACGTTCAATCTTACTCTTATGGGTTCGGAAGCCCCGCCGGGATTTGCTGGCCACTAGGATATTCCTGGCCGTCATCCCGTTACACAGAATTATTAAACCGGATGCGCACAGGTTTTGAAAGGATTTGAATCTGCTGAACGCGACGAACGTTGGAGAGTTGAAGATGTCCAATTTCGGGCGAATACCCCACGAAATATTTCCAATTATCCGTTGAGGCTGAAATGCAAACAAGAGGGGTAGATTCTCCAAGCAAAGCCCCGCCAGTATTACTGCTGCCAGGATTCTGGCTGTCTTCACTCTGCAGTATTTTGTTTTAAACTTCTGACAACATATGGCAACATATCGATCACAGGTGAAGGCCACCGTGTACCGCCGTGATAGTTCCAGAGTGACCGCCAGCACGTAGATCGTGGCTTTAAGGACTTCCGTATAATGCAGAAATGAACTGGACAGGCGGAATATTAAAATCTCATAGACAAGGACATTGATGAGAATGACCGATAGATCTGACACCGCCATCATCGTCATGTAGGCAGAGATGCATTTGGAAAGACGGCATTTTCCCCGGGACAGAATAATAATTGTTAACAAATTAGCTGCAACAGATAAAACAAACGACACATAAATGATCTGGATGATGGGGTGGTAAATTGGATTAGTAAGTATGCCGATGATACTAAGGAAGGAGGTGTTGTGGATAATGAGGTGGATTTTCAAAGCTTGCAGGGAGATTTATGCCGGTTAGAAGAATGGGCTGAATTGGCAGATGGAGTTTAATGCTGAGAAGTGTGAGGTTCTACATTTTGGCAGGAATAATCCAAATAGAACATACAGAGTAAATGGTAGGGCATTGAGAAATGCAGAGGAACAGAGAGATCTAGGAATAACTGTGCATAGTTCCCTGAAAGTGGAGTCTCATGTAGATAGGGTGGTGAAGAGGGCTTTTGGAACGCTGGCCTTTATAAATCAAAGCATTGAGTACAGAAGTTGGGATGTAATGCTAAAGTTGTACAAGGCATTGGTAAGGCCAAATTTGGTATATTGTGTGCAGTTCTGGTCACCGAATTATAGGAAAGATATCAATAAATTAGAGAGAGTGCAGAGACGATTCACTAGGATGTTACCTGGGTTTCAGCAATTAAGTTACAGAGAAAGGTTGAACAAGTTAGGTCTCTATTCATTGGAGCGTAGAAGGTTGAGGGGGGATTTGATCGAGGTATTTAAAATTTTGAGAGGGATAGATAGAGTTGACGTGAACAGGCTGTTTCCATTGAGAGTAGGGGAGATTCAAACTAGAGGACATGATTTGAGAGTTAGGGGGCAGAAGTTTAAGGGAAACACGAGGGGGTATTTCTTTACTCAAAGAGTGATAGCTGTGTGGAATGAGCTTCCTGTAGAAGTAGTAGAGGCCAGTTCAGTTGTGTCATTTAAGGTAAAATTGGATAGGTATATGGACAGGAAAGGAGTGGAGGGTTATGGGCTAAGTGAGGGTAGGTGGGACTAGGTGAGATTAAGGGTTCGGCACGGACTAGGAGGGCCAAGATGGCCTGTTTCCGTGCTGTGATTGTTATATGGTTATATGGTTATATAAAGGCATCACTAAAGGAGGAAGAGAGGAGAATCTTACAACTTATTTCTGAAATACGTTCGGATGTATTTCTGTTTAGTCCGGTGGTCTGAGAGTGAGCATAGGCAGGACAGAAAGGCACTTCGCAGTGTGATCTTCACCGGCTGGAAACGGGCTGAGAAACAGCCCGTGTAATGTACTGGGAGCCTGGGTAATGTGCTGCCCTGCAGGAGGATAAATCAGGTTACCATTGTATGGTGAATGGTAGGCTGTGAGGTGCTCCGCATAAAATAAACGGAGCTGTAAATACAGATCCGTCATTCATTTAAAGTAAAACACTGGGTAAACCGGGCGGCACAGAGATCATTTTGCACATCGGCCATCACAAATCAGGACTCTGAGCGCAGGGGTTGTGTTATTGAGTTGAGGTTGTACAATACGTAATTGAAACCGAATTCGTAGTATTGTTTACAATTCTACTCACCTTCCTACGGAAATTATATCAAAATTCAGGACAGAGTTCAAAATATTTACAAGGATACTGACGGGAATTAGAGATTTTTGTATACTTTAGGGGTATAATTGGTGTAAATGCATTTCAGCCTTTTCCCCTCAGGTTGTGTGAGACTATTTTGAACGATCATAGGATTCGCGTGAAACCTGAAATGCTTCGGGGGTAATCAGAGAAAGGTTATTTACTCAGAGGTTGCTGCGAGTGTGAAAACAGCTCCCTGCGGAGCGGACGGTGCGGGATCTGTTGTACCACGTAAGATAAACTTGTAAAGGGCCAAGGTGGGAGGGAGGTAGAGGAATATCAGCCAGGTGCCGGTAGATAGGACCACAGAGGTTCAAGTCGCCATGGCGGGCTGAATGGCCACTTTTTGTGTTGTACACTTTTATTTTCCAACGGGCACGATGAAAAATACATTAACTCCTGAGCGAAACACTACTGCTATTTCAGCGATGGTATCCCTCCGTTCCCTTTGCACCGGACATGAGGAGACGGCCTCCTGTGTCCAGAGGAAAGTCTCCTCACCGGTCGTGTGGACACGGAACGATACAGCGCCTATTGAGCATCTTGTATAATGGACACATTGCGGCGCATCTTCTGATCATACTTCATAAAGAATATCAATGTCTTGCAGAAGGCCAACAGCTGTTAGACAATGTATTAATACAACTTCCCGGGTAAACCAAACACCGCTAGAACAGGGTAACAAACGTCTTTCACCTGTAGGATCGCCGGTCGACTCATGTTCGATTGCTTGAATTATCTCCCATTGTGCAGTTCACATCAGCGTGTGACTCGGAACGCGATACCCTGCTAATTTATAGGGAACACGAATTCTCCGTCACGGGTAGGCGGGTTGTGCAATGAATGACGTTACTTACAGCCGATGAACAAACAAGGGTTGATGTTCCGCTCCGGTGCCACCAGACTGAGCAGCTGGATCATGAAGCTCCTTCATTCATATTCCACAACAGAACACCCCCACCCCCGAGGGATTGACGTCAGCGCTCCCCTCGCCCGCGGAGAGCATCGCTCCAGGAGGGTCCTTTTTTTGTCCCATAGTAACTCAGTGAAGAGGTCCCGCTCCGTTCCGTAACTGCATTTGTCACCCAGCGTTCGGCTGATTCCCACTGACTGCAACATTACTGATGCTGCGCTTGCCTTTACTTTTCACAGAATAATCCTTCAATAATCTTTCTCATCATACGTCCAGTCTAATGTCAACCCGTTAGTCTCTGTCTCACCTTATAGGCTGTGATTCCTTCCTGAATGTGACGTCATTGAAACCAAACAATTGATGCAGAAACCCGGCAATGGGGTAGTGACGCGACTCTACCGTCACTGATGATATATTCTGTTATAGCTGGTGGAGAGTCACTGTTATATATGATATGGTTACTCCAAACAAGAAGATATAAATCATCTCCATCAGCACTGAAAACGCTGATATTTATGCGTTTAGAGCCGCCTGTGCCTCCACATTACTTCGGTGTGGGGACCGAAGCCGCTTGTTCCCATGAAACCTCTCAGACTTCGTCGGAGAGATTACAGAGTTGCACCTTCACTGAGCAAGCGACGTTACCAATGAAATAGAAGAGGATGTCACTGAGGTTTTATTTCAATGAGCAGAGATTAGTATGACCAGAGCATTCGCTACGATATTCAGGGTTTAAATGTTGCAGATTGTCTTACACCTTTCATCTACAAAGTATATGGGTGATAAGGAACTTCCGACATCACACACTGTTGGAGGTAAGGAGACACAAAATGCTGTTTTTTTTGTTATGATCTCATAAAATGTTATATACAAAGTTACCGGCTCAGTGCTGGGACCGGGGATTAACGTGCTTGAGCGGAGCGATGTCGGCGCCTCAGAAGGTGTCAGACTACAAGTTTGAGCGGTGATGCACACTGAACACTGTCAGTGATCCCCACTCCTGAAAAGTACATTTTCTAAATTAGATAAATTCGCGCAGTGTGGAAATGAACCACAGTGTGTATGTGCGCTGGCGGGTATGTGATACGAAACAAGAGTACGTCAACAACCATGCAGAACGGCCACTGCTCGTGAGATAATGTCCACAGTTCATCAATGTACACATGCGTATGTCGGAGTACATCGGAATTAGGTGGATGATGTATGATATTCTCTCTGCCTTCGGAGCTGAGGTAAATCAAATGTCAAGTCCATCTCAGTGCCGGGGTTATTTACATTAAGCAATTCTCTACAAACATATCAGACAGTTTTGTAAATCAGCACGTTCGCCAATTGAAGCATCAGCCACCCTCAATGTTCTTCATCATTCCAATAGATTCAAAGTCTGTTCCAATTGCGAAGACATCAAATTTCAGGAAGTATCGGCGTTACAGGGAAGATACCAGCATGCATTGCGGACTGGCTGACGGACAGGAGGCGGCAGTGGTTGGCTGCCAGTGATTAGTGGTGTTCCTCAGAGGTCAGTATTGGGAACATACTTTTCCAACTTTTGTCAGTGATTTGGATAATGGAGTTGATGGCTTTGTGGCAAGGTTTGCACATGATACAAAGATAGCAGGAGGGGTAGGTAGTACCACGCAAGCAATGCGATTACAGCAGAACTTGGACAAATTGCAAGAGTGGGCAAACATTGGGCTGATGGAATACAGTGTGGAGAAAAGAATGGTCACCATTTTATTAAAAGGAACAATAGTGCGGACTGTTATCAAAATGGGGAAAAAAACCCAAACATTAGGATGCAGATGAAGTTAGGAGTCCCCGTGGAGGACTTGCAGAAGTTGAAGCTACAGGCTGAGTTTGTGGTAAAGAAGGCAATTGCAATGTAAGCATTTACTTCAGTTGGAACAGGATATAAAAGCAAGGAGATAATACTAAACCTTTATGAGTCAGTTGTCAGGCCGCACTTAGAGTGACGTCATCAGCTAGAAGCCCCAGATCTCAGAAAGGATCTGTTGTTATTGGAGAGAGTCAAGAGGACATTCGCGAGAATGATTTTCCGGGAAGGACTGGGTTGGCATATGGAGAGCGTTCGGCAGTTTTGGGTCTGTATTCACTGGAATTTAGAAGCATACACGGGGATCTCACTGAAACCTAACGAATCTTGAAAGGACTAGATAGGGTGGATATGGAGAGGATGTCTCCTATAGTGGGGGCACCCAGACGAGGGCCTCAAAATTCTCAAAATATCCTCAAAATTGATGGACCAACTTTCGGACCAGAGGCAAAGGGGATTTTTTTTAAGATAGAGAGTAGCGTGTCTGTGGAGGGCTCGGCCACAGACTGAGGTGGAGGCCAAGTTCGTGGGTGTAATTAACACAGAAGCTGATCGTTTCCTGAGAGCCCAAAGCATCGAAGGATGTGGTGAGAAGGAAGATTTATAGAGTTGTGTGGGATCCGGGGTCAGCCATGATGAAATGGAAATGCAGACACGATGGGCTGAAGGTCCCAATTATGCGGATGGTCTTATGGTCTAAAGAACGCTTCAGGGTGAATTATCGAAATTGTCCAACACTCAAGTTCAATTTAAAGCTGAAGTTCAGATATATTTTTATTGCTCTGTACACATGTATGCAGCGAAATGAAACAGGGACCAAGGTGCAAAGCACAGAACATATATCACATACAGCACATAAAATAATATCAAAGCAATACAATAATATTAACAGGTAGAATATGCTGTCGAAATACAAGTTGACATAAAGTGCATATACGACATGTAGTTTCTGACAGATCAATCTCAGGAGCAGCAGACAGAACAAATCAGGCCGACTCAGAATTATTTCAGACTAAAGGACTTTATTTATACGTGATATCCCGGGGATCCTCTGCACCTAAAGGCGGTGCTTGGGTCTCTGTTTGTCTTGCAGACCCGCTTCATTGTACAGACACAGATTACGTGACTTAAAGCTCTTAAGAAGAGCATTGCTTGACTCTGAACTTAGGACTAGATTTCAACAAACAACGTGACTCGGATCTTAGAACGAGATTGCAACAAACAAGAGCTTTACGTAAATGCGAGGCCACGACATCTTTCGTGTAAGGACTTTAGCTGAATTCCAAGACCTGCAAGGATTTTAGAAAAATTTTAAGAGAATTCACAGGCGATTAGGTTAACCCCTACGTATCCAAAGGGTCTTAAATTCTTCCACAATTCACTCGTTGATGATCCTTTCTGATCAACACTCCTGATGATGCATTTCCTCCTCTTCGTCAGAGGGGGTTCAGTTCCCTCCGGAAAGTGTATTTCCTTGCCAGGATGTACCTCCTCTGCCCACCAGTTTCGCTTACTGCGAATTTCTCTCACCATCTGGGGGTAACATAGCGTCATTTTCAGTTCCGAATAAGGCTCTTTTTATTGACTGGTCACAGTACAATAGTAATACTCCACATACACAGCATCCTAAAACACATATTATTACCACTAGAATTATTCCATGGGTAATCCAGCTTCCCCAGTCAGAAAACCATTCCTCTATTATTTCTCACCATTTCGTTCCTGAACCAAAATTCTTAATCTGTTTCTCTATCTTCGTAATCTCCTTAATCTTTCCCCTTATGTGTTCACTAAGGTCAGTTATGTATCCTGAAGCATCGGGAATGTAAGAACAAAATTCCTGCCCTACCACGGCGCTTGTCCCCCCTTTTACGGCTCATAACATGTCCAGGGCCATTCTATTTTGCGAGGCTACCATTCTAAGGGCAACTACCTCTGTTGTTATGTCTTTCACTGACGTCTGCACGTCAGTTAGGGCATCGGCAGTGCCATCGTCCAATACCTGTAGAGTGCTTGCCATAATAATAATAATTTATCGCGAATTTCGGGCAATACCATATGAGGGAAATGCTGTCGTCCAAAACCTTTCACTTTTCGTTACCCTCTCTTACATAGCCTTAAATAAAGGTGTTGCGACATATCATTCATAGGATGCATGGAGGGCACTATATAGACCAGATAACAGCAGCCCGTCCAATTTCCTGGGGATACATTCTCACTTTCGCCTGGCGGCCTTGGAAGCCATGGAAAAACTCTTTCCACACATACCCAGTAAGACCCATTAGACTAGGCGGAGTAGGACCCACCTTCCATTCAGTACAAGAACTATTACACCAAAATGCCCCTATTCCCCTTGTCGTATTATAATAATTTCCACTTACAGTTTTCTGTGTATTTACTAACTCGAAGGAGCGCATCCTTTTTTCCCTCCGTTGGGAAAAAGAGGTACCATCCTTTGAAGCAGGGACATCCACAATCCACTTCACTGACATCACAGTCCTTCTGCCAATCTCGTTCTAAAGCTGGAATAGGATGTGTTAAATAGCTTCGTAAGTTACACAGAAAGCATTTCGCTTCCGCTCATGGGGACCCCTTCCACGGACATTCCCTGGGCGACATGCTGAGGAATTTTTACAATCACCCAACAAGAGTCCAACTCTTCACCTTAATGACTGGAATAAGTGACAAAAAGGTATTTCTGGACAAGGCCACACTGACTCCCCGCAGTATCAGTCCCCATAACAGCAAATGGCTTGTTCAGCTGCATGCTTTCTTGTCTTCCAACTCCTGGTGCAGTGCACCTAGTAGCGTGAATCCATTCTCCGTTTCCTTCAACTTTCCCCGCGGTTCCGGTTATTATCAGCACTGTGTAAGGGCGCTTACACCTAGAAGAAAGAGAACGCTTTTTCAGCTCCTTTACATACACCCTATTACCGGGTTGGAAATGATGCAGGTTCTCGCTTCCCAGAGGGTTCTGCGCCTGTCTCACTGTCTCATGCAGCTTGGTGGCTGTTTTGCCCAATGCTTGGGCATACGCTGGGGTTTGTTAATTGTTCCAGATCAGGGCCAGTCTCTCAGTGGTAACCGGGGGTCGAATGACAGTAGTTCATGGGGCGCCCCATAAGAATTCCAGTGGCCCTATTTTTCCTGTTCCGCATAACACTATAGAGAGTGCCTCTGGCCCGGATAGCTGATTGTCCTGGTGCACTTTAAACAGGGCTACTTTCAGTTCCCCATTCGTCCTTTCGACTATCCCTGAGGATGGAGGCTGATATGGGATATGGAATTTCCATTGGAACCCCAAGGCCCGCACCAAATCATTCACCATTTGACCCGTGAAGTGTGTTCCCCTATCACTGTTTATTCGCATGTGTATTCCGTACCGGGGTATTAATTCTCTCCATAATATTTTTACCACTGTTCGAACATCATCCTTTCGTGTGGGATAGGCCTCCACCCATTGAGTGAACATGTCAACTATCACTGGCATGTATTTATACCCCGACGGCGGTGGCACATGAAGGAAATCAATTTGCAAAATTTCAAACGGCATTTTAGGCATCGGGAGATGTTAGAATTTCTCCGGCGATTTGCCCTGATCATTGCCCTGGCAAATGATTCACGCACGGGTAATTTCCTGTATTGTAGGTGTTATCCGGGTGCGTACCACTGATGATCGATTACATGCTGCATCCCTCCTTTACCCATATTGGCCTGGGCATGCGCCAGGCGGCACGGGGTCAAAAACAAGCTTCGAGGACACACCACCCTCCCGTCGGGGTGGAACCCAAAACCATCTTTATAGTGTCAGTGCGCCTTTTGCCATGCCTCCATTTCCTGTGGCCCAAAGTTCTGCTGTGTTACCTGAAGCACAGAGGGCTCTCGGGCAGAGAGAGGCGTGGGGTACGATTCGCGAAGGCCTTGAGAAATAGGATGTTGAGTTAAAACGAACTTCGTTGCGGCTTGGTCTGGTCGGTCATTTTCCTGGGAAAATTCATCTGCAGCATTGGTGTGTGACTCCAGATTTGATCATTTCTAGCTGCTAAGACAGTTGAATAGCTTCGAGAAGATTCAATACTAGTCGTGAATGTTTTATGCACTTCCCCACTGAGATTATGAAACCCCTATTTTTCCATATTTGCCCAAAATCATGCACCATCACAAAGGCGTATCGGGAGTCCCAATTCCTGGCCAATATACAAGCTAGGGTGAGTGCAACATGTTCGGCTGCCTGCGCAGAAGTTCCTGGGGGCAGTGCATAGGCTCCCTCTGTCTGGAATAGATCAACTATGGTTCCCGGGGTCAGTACATAGGCTCCCTCTGTCTGGAATAGATCAACTATGGTTCCCGGGGTCAGTACATAGGCTTCCTCTGTCTGGTATAGATCAACTATAGTTCCTGGCGTCAGTGCATAGGCTTCCTGTGTCTGGTATATATCGGCTATGGTGTAACCTACTGACACTACGTCGTCTTTTGGCCGATGAGATGACTCGCCCGGTTGCATTCTTGGCAGCTGCGGCGCGGAGGGCGACATCATGTAGACGGCAATCGTGGATCCACTGACGGCAGTAGCCGACCATTCCCAGGAAGGAAAGGTCTTCCTTCTTCATCTTAGGCGGCGGTATTCGCAAGATAGCCGTTATTCAGTCCGGCCCTATCTCTCGAACTTTGTCTTCAAGCGGAGAAGAAGGAATTGCACCAGCGACTGGCAGAATTGTTGCTCCGATCGTAACATGCGATGTCTGCGAGCGGCTAGAAACAGGTGCAAAGCTATCGGGTCTTTTAAGCAGACTGATAGACCAGAAGACGCTACTAAGAGATCATAAGCATATTGTAGCAAAGTAGATTCCCCTCCTAGACACTCGTCCGAATTGTACGTAACATTTGCTGCATACAGGGCTGCACTTTCGTTTTACCCCGGGTGGTAATAGAGTCCAAGTATTTTGCTGTCCTTTATAAGTAAAAATATACAGATATTGGCCGTTTGGATGGAGGGGGATGGAGAAAAAGGCGGAACACAGGTTCACCACCGTATAAACTTCAGCACCGGCGGGAAAGGACGGGAGAATCATATTGATATCAGGTACCACTGGAACTATTGGAATCACGATATTATTGACAGCTCTTAAGTCTTGCACGAAGAGCCACTCATTGGTTCGACTGACTTTAGGTATGGGCAGTATTGGAATGTTACAGTGGCTCACGGTAGGTTAAGAAACCCTTGTTGGAGCAGTGAATCAATCACAGGGACTATGTGCTTTTCTGCCTCAGGGGCAAGTCGGTATTGCCTGATACATGGTAAGACTGCATTCTTCTTCAGTGTGACAGAGTGATCCCTTGCATTGAGTACCCTGCCCACATGCGTCCCGTGTCGAGCCCATAGTTTTGCGTCTATTGCTTTTAATGCCAGAGGAGCGGCCGGACTTGGTGTTTCGGGCGGCTGCTGTCTTTGGAACTTTGCTGAAAAGGAACGTGGGCTCCCGACAAGTAGGAAATACCGGAAATGTTGCTGATTGCAATCGTTTTATCATTGGACCTGTCTGTTTAGCGTGGTACGGCGAGCGTATAGCAATGGTTAAATGAGGAACTGAATCTGTCTCCTGAAGAGACAGGGGCCCGCTGTCCTTCAGTTAGGTTTACCGGAATACCCAACCCTTCTTTTCCAAAGCGAAGATAAGGTTGCGGGTATATTTCGCTTTTCTGACCCTCAGAAGTAAATGCCCTTTTCCTGTACTCCGGGACATCTTCTCCAGTATACCAGGCAGTAGAGTGCGATCGGGAGCAATACTGCACTACCTGCAGCAAGTACCACAAGGCTTCAATGCGTTCAATGCACTTGTGATTCATTTCCCGGGGGTACCTGCACATCATCGGTCCGCCAATCCTCATTCTCTCCAAGTGGGAACTGTCAGGTTTCTTTTAGGGCCACCCAAGAGCTACCATAAGCTCATCTCAACAGAATTCGTAAGTCTCCTGACAAAGGGTGCCGCAGGGATCAGTGCTGGGTCCATTGTTATTTGTCAATTATATCAATGATCTGGATGACAATGTGGTAAATTAGATCAGCAAATTTGCTAATGATACAAAGATTGAAGATGTAGTGAACAGTGACGAAGGTTTTCAAAGCTTGCAGAGGGAATTGGACCAGCTGGAAATATGGGCTGACAAATGGCAGATGGAGTTTAATGCAGGCAAGTGTGTTGTATTGCACTTGTGTGAGGTATGGCAAGTGTGAGGAAGGACAAACCAAGGTGAACATGCAAGCTAAATGGTAGGACACTGATGGGGTGCAGTAGAGCAGGGTAATCTGGGAATACAGTTACATAATTCCGTACAACTGGCATCACAGGTAGATAGGGTTCTGCAGACATCCTCTGGCACATTGACCTTTATAACTCAAAGTACTGAGAATTAGAGTTGTAATATAATGTTGAGATTGTATAAGACACCGGTGGGGCCGAATTTGGAGAATTGTGTGCAGGTTTGGTAACCTAATTACAGGAATGCTATTAATTAGATTGAAAGAGTGCAGAGAAGGAATACAAGGCTGTTGTCGGGACTTGAGAAACTGAGTTACAGAGAAAAGATGAATAAGTTAGGACTTCATTTCCTGGAGCGTGGAAGAATGAGGGCAAATTTATAGAGGTGTATAAAATTATAATGGGTATAGATGGAGTGAATGCAAGCAGGCTTTCTCCACTAAGGCCAGGGGAGAGAGAGAAAAAACAGAGAAAATGGGTTAAGGGTTAAAGGGGAAAAGGTTAAAGGGAATATTGGAGGGAGGCTTCTTCACACAGAGAGTGGTGAGGGTGTGGATTGAGCTTCCAAATGAAGTGATAAATGCAGGCTCTCTTTTAACATTTAAGAAAAACGTAAAGGTGCATGGAAGGATATGGTCTAGGTGCAGGGCAGTGGGAGTAGGCAGAAAAATGTTTCGGCACAGCCAAGAAGGGCCAAAAGGACTGATTCTGTGCGGTACTGTTCTCTGGTTCTATGGTTCCATGGATGTAAATCCCGCACATTTGTTCTACCCAACTGAGGAATGCAGCCGGCCTTTTTAACGGGTTAGGGGCTTCAACAACAATATCCCGGGCCTCAGAGGGAGTCCAGGGTTTGAGTATGGGTACGGCTCCAATCATGATTTTTGTCGCCTGCTGTATCTGCGAGTCCGGCAATGGCTGAGATTCCCCTCCACGGCGCGTTCTCAAGCACGTGCTTATTTTAGATTGAGTCGCCCCATCCCTTCCAACCCCTGCCTTAACGTCTAACTCCCGTCCTCCGACAGCTCCTGCCCCTGCTTCTCCTTATATTTCAGTTTGGGTGGGTTGGTGCTTCTTGGCCACCTTCATCCATTTTTCAAAACATCCCATCATGTACTCAAAATCCCAATTAGTGTCCCCATTCCGTTAGACACTACATTCTACCAAGTCTGAATTGGGGGGTCTTAAATCTGCCCCCATAGAGCCAGTGTCCTTGAGACCACCCATAGAGAACACTGATAAAGGTTGTAGCCTACGCGTTATCCCAAGTTCCTCTTACTATGGTGTCCACTGGCGACCATGGTGGCACCAGTTTCTTACCTACCGGCGGTTCTTTTTAACAGTCTTCATTCGTTTTTCCACTTTCTTTCTTGCTTTCAAGGTCCTTCCTTGCTTTCCCAGCCGTTCTGCAACATTGAGTAACTATACCGAGCGCTCGTATTATTTCACACGGAATCTTACCGAGAGCGCTCACCGGTGTGTTTCCTCTGCCTTTCCACGGGTCTTTGAGTTCAGTTATGGAATTGATCCGTAGCTACCTTGGTACCCATACGAGTACCCCTTGCCGTCCCTCTTTCGGCTAGAACGCAGGGCACCAGCCTCCCACTTTCAGCTAGGAGACAGAATTTCCTTCCCAACTTGGCACGATCCTTTCTGTCTTGCTTCTCTTTTTCCACTTAGGGTTCCTTTTCTGGATCCTGCTCTTCTCGCCTCCTCCTTTCACCGAGGAGACTCGATAGAGGATCCCATCCTCGTTGCTAATATGTTGCGGAAAAATCTCTGGCGCGGCAGACAGAACAAATCAGGCCGACTCAGAGAATTGTTTCAGACTAAAGAACTTCATTATACGATATTACAGAGAGCCACTGCACCTGAGTGCGGTGTTTAGGGGCTCTGCTTAGCTTGTAGACGCGTTTCATTATATAGATACAGCGTGTGTAACTAAAAGCACTTAAGAAGAACATTGCTTGACTTTCAACTTAGAACTAGATTACAACATTTTGATTGCTTTCTACCCGGCGCTACCACTTCTTTCTTGCTGATTTTAGCTGAATCTCAGGAGCATTCACAACCCCAACATATCCAAAGAGTCTTAAATTCTTCCGCAGTGTGTCTTTAAAATTTACTACTCTAACGAAAGGATTTCCCATTCGGGATCACTAAAGTATTATGATGATGATTATTATTATTACTGTTATCATCATCATTAACATCATCATCATCATCATCATTATAACAGGTACTCCCCGGGTTACGTACGTTTTCCGTTCCAAGCCAGTCTTTAAGTCGGATTTGTACGTACGTCGGAACAATTACATCCGATATTATTTAGCGTCAGTTAGTCAAACGTTTGTCTTAGTATATAGTATATATTTTACCTTTCTATGCATATAAAATACTTAAGAAAGGTATGTATACCAATAATAAAATCATTGCGTTGCTTAGTAATAATTGTAGCTTTCATTGGGGCAGGGCCTTTCACATGCTACATCATTCTTACTTTATCTGTTATCCTTTAAAATTGTTACGATTGTGGACCGACTCCAGCCGACCGTTTTTCCAATGGCCGATGGCGTTTCCGCTATTTCCAAAGGCTTTATCATTTCCACTTTATTTTCCATCGCGATCGCTTCCCGTCAATGAACAGAAACACTGCAGGCTTCAATTAGTCTGTATTAGGTGCAAAGTCATGTTTTCTTTTTGTTTGGTTTTTTTTTTGGAAATCAGGCGAGTTTTAAATGTTCCCGTTGAATTAATTTACTAACATACCACAACTTAATTAGAATGAAACATGCCAATAAATGTATGTTCAGCCGTCCTAAGCAAATGATAGGCTCTCCCCTATTGACATCAAGGTACCTGGATTAAGGGGGTGAATAGCTTTAAGTTGCTTGGCATAAACATCACCGAGGATGTCGGGTAGTCTGTACATACCGCACTGCGCTTCTTTCACCTCAGACGGTTGAAGAGATTTGGCGTGAGTACCCATATCCTAAGAACTTGTAACAGAGCCACATTTGAGAGCATCCTGACTGGCTGCATCACTGGCTCTTTTGGGAACTGTACTTCCCTCAATCGCAGGATCCTGCAGGGAGCACTGCGGACAGTCCTTCACATCAAAAGATGTGTACTTCTCACTGTTCAGGACATTTATAGAGACAAATGTGTATAAAGCGTCCGAAAGACCATTCGAGACCCGAGTCACCACAATCACAAACTCTTCCAGATTTTACCATCCGGGAAAATATAGCGCAGCATAAAAGCTAGGACCAACGGGCTCCAGGACCGCTTCTTCCACCAGGACATCTGACTGCTGAATTCATGCTGGCACAACTGTATGTCAATGTTATATTGACTATACAGTTGTACATATATTTATTATAAATTACTACAAATTTGCGCATTGTACATTTAGACTGAGACATAACGTAAGGATTTTTGCTCCATGTGTGTGTGAAGGATGTATCTAATAAAGTTAAGACAATCTCATAAAGGATATGTAAATGTCCTTTTTATAAGTTAATTTTAAAATGAATGTTTCATCAGAATGTGGTGCTGCTCGCGACAGAGAAAACAAAGAAAAGCAGAGAGATTGAATGCGCGAGAACGTGCCGGGTAATTTGAACAGAGAGTCTGTATGGTGGGACTAGGAAGGAGTGGAACACAGGAGGAGGAAAAAGAAAGCGTTTTAACATTTTAAAGTAGGTTTGGAATTTTGCAGCACACGGTTATTCTTCCTGATGTTTGTCTGAATGGGAACATTTGAGATGCGAGCTCCGTTGAAACCACAATGCATCCTCATGCGACAATACATGGCAATAGGTTCGAAGGCTAATTCTCCCGTGTACGTTGCAGTGTACGTTATCTACGAACCTCCTTAGGTCTAAATCAGTTTATGTTCTCCCGTAAATTATATATAATTTCTATTAATTCTTCTTTCTTTAATTTACCTTTGCCAGGTTTGAAATACATTGCGCTACTGCTAGAAAAGCGAAAGTTCATTATATTTACACCTCCATGCCCATGACAGTAAACTTGAACACAAACCGAAAAGTTGAGTCTCAAGTTCATTTGAAGCACTGAAGCCCAAACAATGGTTCTGCCCAGGATTGAACTGGGGACCTTTCGCGTGTGAAGCGAATGTGATAACCACTACCACAGAAATCAAGCAAAGCGCTCAATGCTTTGCGCTCTTGAGCAATGACCCGATGCACCCCTCCCCGCCCTCCTCTGAAATACAGCATTAAGCAAAAAATATTGCCCACCATCCCTTTCCGTTTTCAGTACCAAGTACTAAATAGTTCGGACTTTATTCCCTGGAATATGGGTATAGGTAGAATGTTACAAGGACGTGGCAGTGGAACGAACCCAAGTGCTGAACACGGGCGTGGAATGGGTGCCAAGTTAGTGTTTACCTGGTGTCTTGGTTTTAGGAGAGAATTCAGGAACGATGCTCGACTTAGAACTGATCGTCCTAAGATCCATGGGGTGAGGTTACTCAAACACGAGTCGACCAACGAACTGGCACCTTCTAGTTGTGATCATAGGGTTTTTATAATGCATTTGCTGATGGAAAGCAGGTGTTTGTATTTAGTGGAGAATGAAAATGATTGAGAACTAAACGAGGTGATTGAGGCCCAATTCCTGAGGAAGATCGCCAGGTGCCCGAAGGGACCATGACAATACAACACCCCCACCCCCACCCCCACCAACAGGAGCCTTCCAGCGATCCTCCAGGCCTGTCTGGATGGTTCCGATGAAAGTCCTGGATGAGGGAAGGATCTAGGATGAAAGAGCAAGGGACCCAGGAACAATCTTCAGGACCGTACCCCTCCCAGTCCACCGGGTATTGGAGACCCCGGCCCCGACGGCACACGTCCAGTAGTCTTCGGACGGTGTATGCCTTTTGGTTGTCGATGAGACGGGCAGGTGTGGGAGTCTCAGCAGGGGGACACAAGGCGCTGACGGAAACTGGCTTGAACTGAGAAACATGACAAGTTGGGTGAATGCTTATGGACCTTGGCAGCATTAGGCGGACCGCTGTGGGATTGATAATCCTTTCAAACTTGAATGGTCGCAGGAAGCGAGGGGCGAGTTACCTATGTTCGTTTTTGAGCGGTATGTCCTTGCAGGAAAGCCACATCATCTGCCCAGGTTGGTACCTCCGGTGCCGGAGTGCGGTGTCGGTCGGCTCACTTCGTATTTCGATTTGTCGATCTGAGTAGGGTTGTGCGTGTTTCCTCTGAAATCTTACGGCACCGATCAATATGGTCCAGAACCGACGGTGCTGCAGTCTCCCCTTCTTGCGCGGGGAACAGCGGGGGTTGGTACCCAAGGGAGTACTCGAACGGAGACCTCCCAATGGCAGAGCTCACCAGAGAGTTGTGGGCGTACTCAACCCACGGGAGGTGGTCGCTCCAGGTCGACGGGTTGTTTGCCGTTACACAACGTAACGTCGCCTCCAGGTCTTAGTTGACCCGTTCCGTCTGCCTGCTCGACTGAGGGTGGAAGCCGGATGACAGGCTGGCCGATGTACCTAAGGCCTGACAAAAGGCTCTCCATACCTGCGAGACGAACCGGGGACCTCGATCTGATACGATGTCCGCGGGGATTCCGTGGAGGCGGAAGACGAGAAGATCTGCGGTTCTTGAGAGGAAGGCAGTTTAGGGAGGGCCACAAAGTGCACCTCCTTGGAGAATGGGTCTACCACAATGAAGACAGCTGTGTTTCCGCGGGAAGTGGTAGACCGGTGACGGTCTAGGGCGATGTGTGACAGGGGACGACCAGGTACAGGTAGAGGACCAAGAAGACCCGCGGGTGGTCGATGAGAGTCCTTTCCTCGGGCACAGATGGAAAAAGAACGGGTGCCCCCTCTATGGACGGCCACCAAATGTGCTTCCTCAGGAGAGCCAGGGTCCGATCACTCCCGGGGTGGCAGGTGAACCGGGATGTGTGACCCCATTGGAGAACCTGAGACGTGATGGAGACCGGCAAGGACAGGCTATTCCCAGGGTCGGGGTCGTCCCGCTAGGCTTCGCGTCCCGTCTGGGGCTGGTCAAGTCGATGAGAAAGGGGAACCAGCAGGGCTAACGGCAGATCCACAGGGCTGGTGTTCTAGGGGCAATTGGAAATGCGCAGAATAGATGCATCACAAACAAGAATAAATATTCGATGGGGAGGATGAGGCAACAGTGGCTAATACTGGAAAGTAATGACAGAATAAAGACAAAAATGTGGGTTTATAATATAGCCAGCATTAGTGGGAAGCCAGAGGTTTGGGATGCTTTCGAAATACAGAAGAACGCAAATAACATTTGATGAGAGGAGAAAACTAAATGGCTAATAATAGAGAAAACACCATGAAGAATAAAAGGGATGCGAGAGTGGGTATCAGAAAGCTGGAAAATGACGCGGAAGAAGCAGTAATGGGGGAAAAAGTAAAGGGACAAACTGAATGAATATTTTGCGCCAGGCTGCTCTGTGGAAGACACCAGCATAATGGCACCGAGAAACATGTGTCAGAGGGCATCAGTGAGAGTGGATGTTATCACCTGGAGAAGATGCTTATGGAGCTGAAAGGACTGAAGTTAGATGTCATCGGGACCAGTTGGACTACACACAAGGGTTCTGGAAGTGGTAAATGACGAGATTCTGTAGGCCCTCCTTCACGTATCATTATATATACACAACAGCTCCATAGCAAAGAAAGCCCAGCAACGTCTCTACTTTCTGCGAAGGCCGAGGAAAGTCCATCTCCCACACCCCCATCTAATCGCATTCTACAGGGGTTGTATTGAGAGTATCCTGAGCAGCTGCATCACTGCCTGGTTCAGAACCTGCACCATTCAAGATCGCAAGACCCTGCAGTGGATAGTGAGGTCAGCTGAGAAGATTATCGGGGTCTCTCTTCCCGCCATTACGGACATTTACACGACACGCTGCATCCGCAAAGGAAACAGCATTATGAAGGACCACAAGCACCGCTCCTACAAACTTTTCTCCCTCCTGCCGATTGGGAAAAAGATACCGGAGCATTCGGGATCTCACGACCAGACGATGTAACAGTTTCTTCCCCCCCCCCAAGCTATCAGAGTCCCCAATACACAGAGCCTGGACTGACTTGTTTATTATTACTGTCTTGTTTATTATTTATTGTAATGCCTGTACTGTTTTGTGTACTTCATGCAGTCCTGGGTAGGTCTGTAGTCTAGTGTAGTTTTATTCTGTATTGCTTTTTATGTCGTTCACTCTAGTTTTTTGTACTGTGCTATGTACCACCACGGTGCAGAAAAAGTTTTACTATTTTACTATGTACTGTACCAGCAGTTATGGTCGAAATGACAATAAAAGTGACGACTTGATATTCGAGAAAAGATCCTGATGACTGGAGAATTGTCTGTCACTCCACTCTGAAAGAAGGAAGTTAGGAGAATAAAAGAAAGGCAGCCTGACTTCAATGTGTTAAATAACTCAAAAGATTCGAAGCACATTGAATATCAAAGACAGTTGAGGAGAAAGGGAGGAGATTTGTCAAATAAATCATCGTTTGGAACGGTGATGCACCTTGGAAGAAAGGACAAAAAATTCTCTAAACGGGGAAGGTTTTCTGAAATCAGAGGTGCAGAGTGAACTTGAGCAATATTCCCTGAATGTTTACTTCCAGGCTTAGTCAGCGGTAACGGAAGGCAAATGCAATTTTAACATTCGGTTCCGGAGGGGTAGAATATATAACAACAACGTAATGTTGACATATGTCCGTCGTTATAAACCTGATTCTGATCCTGACCTTTATCCCCAACAATGGAAATCTGCTTCATTTACGATGCTAACAGCAGTGTGATCCTTCCACACTCACGTTCTGACGTAACTGTGTTGAAACAAATTCCAAATTTGTCGAATTATACTATTTGTATTAGAATGATGAATCACCTTTTCCGTTACCGAAAATAAATCAAGTACAACCATCACTTCAGTTGTAGTGCTACAGTGTTCATCAATGAACATTGATGGAGCTGCGATGGCCGTGTGGTTAAGGCGTTGGACTTGAAATCCAAAGGGGATTCGCCGCGCAGGTTCGAATCCTGTTTGCAGCGCTCAAACATCAGCGCAAGTGAATAAAAACCTCAATGCCAATAAAAGTTTAACACCCTGACTACGTACCAGCCGGCAGATTTATAGATTTTTACACTCATTGTGCAAATTTCATTTCTATTACGACTCTGACCAATCCCCCTCTGGGCAGCTTAAACGCTTTGTAGTTTGCAGCTTTACCGACTTGTAAAACTAAAAGAATCAAATGCAGAGAACGGATATTTCAGCGTCAGTGTAAAGAGGTGGACTTCATTCTTTCACTGAAGTGGTCAGCACGGTCTCTGAACGTGAAAAGCTTTCGCCGGTTTCATATCCCTCATTGTACAGAGTCCCCATTGCTCTTTTGTCCAGCGAGCGACCCCGCCTATTGCCATAGACAAATCGGTTCGCTGACCTTCCGTCAAAATCACCCTCGCCAATTGTCACTGAGCGGTGTAATTGCCCGACATCAACAAATCTCGTCAAATGACGTGCAACCTACCTAGCTCCCATTCGTGTATGCAGATGTCAATCCAACGTGTTATCCAGTTGCGGAAAGGGTTTCACCAAGAGTTGTTCTTTCCCTCAGACTCTGACTGCTTCTGCCTCCACAAAATCCCGTCAATACCGAGCAAAGCTCAGTACAATGTCCCATTATATAACATTAATATCAATAGGCTTCTGATCGAAGCTGGGGGCGCTGTCAGGGCGTCGAAACAAAGGCCGGAGGCAGAAGTTTATCTCCTCTCACCTGGGGAGACGGTCGAAGATTTGGTGGAGGTGACCGGCCGACTTTTGACCGGCAACTGCTGTATGGGGGGGGGAGGGAGGATTGAGAAAAAAGTCTGGGCCAGCCTGATCTTATTGAATGCCAAGGCTGGCTGAAAAGGACTAGACACTTCCCTTCTTTCTGTTGTCTGTCTGTTTAAAGAAAAGGAATAAACAGCCTTTCTTGGGCCTGGATGCTCTCCCGTGGATATAATAGTTCGCAATCTATGTCATCAGTTTGCCTGAGGAATCATTTCCAAGCCTGAAACTGGCACAAGATTGATATCCATCTTTTGTTAATGATGCAGAATTGTACAATTTATGTTCTGCATATTGTCTGTTTCTTCGAGCCTGCAGTGATAATGCAAGTGTTTCATTGTACCTGTCCCTCACTGTGCCTGTGCACACGGCAATAAACCCGACTGGACCTGACAATACTCACTGAGATTTGAGCAGTGATGACCCCGTGCAGATGAGTCCAGGTGATGTCGGAAAACTGAGTGAGTAGGACCAGAGTCCAATATGGGAAATGTATGGTCACCCTCTTCTACAGAGAGACAGCGTCTCTGAGTGGATTGAGTTGCAGTGAGGAGTGAAGAAGATCAAACCTACATTGTATCGATTGCAAGTTATTGTCTGTAAGACCTCGCACAGTTATTTCCAGCTTTACTGAGACTGCACCTGCGATATTTTTTTCAATGCCATGTTCTGCTCGTATATTTTGTGGTTTTATGGTGCTGAATCAGGCGGATGCAGGTAAGCATAGACAGAAATCGGGTTCTTGTGGAAGCAATGAATACACAAAATAATTTTAAAATAAACACATTAAATAAACAGGCAATATCTTAATTCCCTGACCGGGAATCGAACCCGTGCCGCGGCGGTGAGAGCGCCGAATCCTAACCACTAGACCACCAGGGAGGCTAATAAAGTTTTGACTAAAGCAGTAGACAACTACCAAACCAGCAAAATATGAAATGAAACCTATAGTTGAATAATAATGAATAAATGTGATAAATATTGTCACGAATCTACTGCTCAGCACTTTGCAGACCGCGTGCTCACCCAGTGCTTCAGTTTAAGAAACACTCTGGACTCTGAATGAATCAGTGGGAATCACTTGTTCTCCAGTGTCTTTATAAAGATGGTAACATTCAGTTTCTCTTATGAGCCCTGGTTCGTTTTTGTTTCTGTCTGTCGCCTCGAAACAATTCAGTACTCTGCCCTCCGATTCCCGTGGCATTGTTGCCGATACATCTGGTGTCTTGTTCTTTACCCTCCGCCTGGGTGGAGGTAGGAGAAAGAAACCCAGACGTTCAGAATGCCTGAAATATGGTCTGGGGATGGAATGCTGGGCTTTTTGATCGTGCTCTAACCGTGGTCGAGTGTGCGGGAGCCCCTGGTACTGAGGATGATGTGCTGGTGACAAATTAGCTTAGATTTCTTTAAACAAGCCTGATAGAAACCCCGGCAATGATTTGAAAGTCCTCAGGGTAGGCAGTTCCTTGTTTGCTGGTCGCGGCACTCAGTACATGGTTTGCTTGCTTAACATCTGCTCTGGCGGTATGTGAAGTGTACGGACAGCATGAAGAGTTAGTCATGAAACAACACAGCCGTTCTACACTACATGAAACAGAGAGGACAGCAGCCCCTCATTTCCCTCCGAAACTGCAATGTTGCGCTGACGTAATGCATCTTGTTTTCAAGTAATTGGCCTTTGGCTAAGAAGATGCTGGGCAGGGGATGCTTCATCGCCCGTCGATTTAGTCTGGCTTGAAGTCTTCCGAACCGACCCCTTTCCCAGCGTGCCATCGTGAATCTTTGGATTTATAAACAAATCTCAACATTCCGAAAGCCTCGTCAATAATGCAGACATCCCGCTCTTACTGGAGCCTACAAAATGCATCACTCGGCACTTCATCTCTCTCCATTCTATCCCCCTCCTGCATTCTCCCGACACCAAACACCTGACTCCGATCTCTCTCCCCATCGAAGTTCTTTCACCAGCCTCCGATCAGGAACAGGAATATTAGCGATAGACAATATGGACCAGTGCGCAGTAGATCATGTCTAACCCATCTCACAGAGCTTTACAGGTAGTAATCTGGAATGGTGTTGAAGGCAAAGCTGTGGATGCCGTCTACAGGAACTTCGGCAAGGAATTTGCAAGGTTCCGTGTGGGAGGATGCTCGGGAAGGATCAGTCGCTTGGCTTTCACAATGAGGATGTAAATTGGATTCGCCAATGGATACGTTGGGGAAGCCAGAATGTGGTGATGGATGATTGTCTTTCTAACTGAGGACCTGTAATGAGTGGAGTATCCCAGGGATCGTTGCTGTGCCCCTTGTTCCTTGTCATCCATATCCCTATCTGGATAATAATGTCGTTAAATGGATCAGCAAATTTGCCGATGATAACAGAATTACAGCCGTGGAGGACAGCGGGGGAAGAGTACCGGAGCATAAAGCGGGATCTGGACCAGCTGGAAAAACGGGTTGAAAATTGTCAGATCAGACTTAACACACACAGTCCTGGACCCTGGCTGGTCCGACACAATGAGAAATAGGGCACTGAGGAGTACGATAGAACAAACGAATCTGGGAATGCTGGTCCATAATTCAATGAAAGTTGCGGCGCAGTTAGACAGGGTAAAGCTTTTCGCACATTGGCCTTCCCGGACCAAAGTATGGAGTACAGGAGTTGGGATGTTACGTTGTTACGGTTTACGGCTTTATAGGGGCCCGAATTGGAATATTGTGAGCTGTTGAGCTCAACTACCTGCAGGAAAGATGCAAATAAGATTGAAAAAATGAAGAAAAAAATTACACGACTATTGCCGGGACTGAATGTTTTGAATTAAAAAGGAAAGATCACATATGTCAGCACTGTATTCCCGAGCGGGTAGAAGACTGAGGGGAGATTTATACAACATTATGAGGCGTATAGAGAGTGTAAATGCAAGCGGGCTTTCTCCACTGATGTTGGGCGAGAATACAACTCGAGATCATGGGTGAAGGGTGAAATGTGAAATGTTTAAGGGGATCATGAAGGGAAGAGTCTTCACTTAGAGGGTCGACAGAATGTAGACAGTGCTGCCAACGCAAGTGGTAATTGACATTCCGAGGTCAACGTTTAAGATATGATTGGAGAAGTACACGGATGAGAGGGATATGGATGGCTACGGTCCGGGTGAGGTCGATGGGAGTAGACAGATTAAATATTTCCTCAAGGCCCGAACTTACTGAAGACCCTGTTTCTGTGCAGTGGTTCCCTGTGGCTGTCTGACTGTATATCTGGGTTAGAACCTTACTGTCTCACAGCACCGACCAATCTAGAAAGTCGTTGATACTGTTCGATTCCACTGTCCTTGCACGGACTGAAGCATGGAGACTGAGTTAATGGATGGTTACAGCATGAGGAGATGGAAGCTTTGGAAATTGTTTATTTTGCATTTTCCGACTGTCTGCGATGGTTTTGAAGGAAGACAAGTGTGAGTTCAGATATTTGCTTTGCCTTCGCTGCGTTTTTAGTTTGTGTAGTTTTGTATATTTCGTTTATTAATGGTTTCAGAGGGAGACACGGATTCCACACCGGCCATGTGGATTCAGGGTTATATAGATCGAAAAATGAGCGTATCTACACTCGATGCAATAAAACCACGTTTCAGAGGTAAATTGGCATTAGGATAAATTAGTGTGTACTGGAATTGGGATTTGGAAGGCTGGATCTTTTAATAAGCACCGGAAGCTGCTGCTGATCACTTTGAAATGCTGGTTTCAAGTTGTAGGGCTCCATCAGACTCGCAATAGAGTTGCAAAGTGTACCAGAATTTCAACTCTCCATGCGGAAGACGGATGTACTTTGTCTTCCAGCTAGAATTCACTCTATCTACTATATCATCTTCCTACTGTTAGGAAGCCAATTCTGAATCAACGCAGCCAGGTTTCCACGATCCCATGTCTCCTCACTTTCAGAATGAGTCCACTATCGGGAACTTATCAGACAGCAACAAAAATTAAAGGACCCACATCGACTGTTCTGATTCAACTGTTAGTTTTATTTTCACTTTCAAATAATTCAATCTGGCTCATTAACGACAACATACCATGCTTTCTCTCCGTAGCCAGACTACGTTTCTCCAAATACGCATAAATTCCCTCTTCAATAATCCCCTCCATTAGTTTACCCACTACTGATGTGAGGCTCCCTGGTCTATAATTCCAAGAAGTATCCCTGTTATTTTTCGTCAACAAATGAATAACATTTTCCACCCTCCAATCACCTAGTTCTACTTCCGTAGTCAGCGAAGACACTAATATCCTGTCCAAAAGCACAGCAATATCCGAGATCGCCTTCCCTGGACTATATCCATTCAGGCACCGTCGAATCATCTATCATAATGTTTTCCAAGTTTCCAGCGCATCCCCTTTCTCAGCGTCGGCATGTTCGAGCATATCTGCCTTTGGACGCTCTGTTAACATTGATCAATGTATTCAGTGAGGAGATTCACCACGTCCTTGGACTCCAGACACAAGTTTTCCTCTTTTGCCTCTGATCTGCCCACACTCTCTCTAGTCTCCTCCTGTTCTTCACAGTCCAACTAGTCAAGGATTTCTCAAATCCCCCTATCACTCTTTTAAGTCCATTGTTTATTTCCTTCCTGTCTCCATTGTGACTCGCTATAGCCTTACCTGATCCTTTCTACCTGTTCTGTTAGTACCGGTCTTTCTTCCTCTTGACGTGGTGTTCCAACTTTCTTGTCTCCCAGGGTTACTTTACGCTCTCATCCTTTCCCTGCGTCAGTGAGCCAAGCCTATACTGGACCCCGTGTAAGTGCCCCAGAAAGAATCCACACATACCTGTTGCGCAACACCCCGAGTACAATGTCCCTTCCTAAACTCCTGCCAGGTAGCACCATAAATCGCTGACCCCTAATTAAACACATTCCATACTCTCTGGTGCTATCCCTGGGCAAGGTAACTGGTGGGGAGTTCGCCATGTTGTTCTGAAATGCGGACCCGCGGAAAGATCTGTCACAAGACCCGTTTCCTTTCCTAATATTAGATCTGGTACGGAATGTTAGCTAGTCAGCCTTTATTCTTATAGTGACATGAATCTTTCCTGAACACAACCGAGAATTTATGCCATTCCTAAACATTTTAACTTGGGTAGGTGCCAAAGACTATTAGGGAAGTTGCAGTTGCCCGTGCGAATAACATGGCTCAAATCCACGTTCCTCTTCCCAGTCGGTTCATCACTGTTCCCGTTGCGTTTCTTTTTGTTAATCTGGTGGGCGGCTGTGCAGAATAGTCCAAATGGTGAGATCGCGCCCATTTCAAACGCCGGAACAGAAGCAGTGTTCGTCTCCCGGTCTATTAACAAACGAATGCTCCACGTTGTCCTCCCTTTCTGCAGCTGCGATGCTATCCCTGGTTTCCCGTCGCACTCCCTTCACACTCTGTTACCCGACGCTGTCCATTTTGCTACATCGAAAACCTGGAAAGTCCTGAAGCCATCTCTGTCCTAGAGACAGTCGAGTGTCTGTGATAGTTTGCAACATACTTCAACCAATGTAACAATCACTCCAGCAGAATTGAACGTTTGTATTGCTACCTACCTGAACTGTATGAGGCAAACAATCTTCCACTAATTTTGCACTTTCCGGATAACCAGGATGAATTCCGGATGAATTTATGACAAATTTGCAAAATCTGTTCATTGTAAAAGGACTTTATTTGAAAATTCCGCTGAATTATCATTAGACACGGGCGTTATCTACACAGATGGTCATTTAATGTAAACACATACTTTATTCCATTCCGCAGCTCTTCTCTGAATTTCCTCTGTGTCAGTGTATAGATACAAGTATTGGTACACATGCTGAGAAATTGTAACATGAACCCAAGCTGTTGGAAGATGTATACCGGGGAACTCAAATATCTGTCCTGGTAAAAATAGTTTTGTGTTTGCCATTTCAGGGAATCGGCTACAGAGGGCATGCAAAATAATATGAAATTAGCTGATATAGAAAACAACAAAATCATCGATTTTCTGCGTTTTTCCACCTCGGCGTCTTTCTGATTGTCGCTGCTGCGCCCATGCTTTCTGCGGACTCTATTTGCCACAACGATATGACTTACGGTTAACCCGTTAAACACAAGGATTAAGCCGATTGGTAGTAATGGTGTTAAAATACTGTCCAGTAATTCGTACCCTCTCCACACGGGTGAAGTAGCGTATTCATATGAGCCGGTGCACCGCCACGGCGTGTTGTCAATGATGACGTAAGGTTCAATGGCAAAGTAAAACGGGACACATTTCCCGCAGCTCACTATAACCACGGTCACGATAACAACCGTTGCTGTTCTCTCGGTGCAGTATCGCTCCCGCAACTTTCGGCAACATATTGCGATGAAGCGATCGAAGGTAAAACTGACCGTGAACCAAACAGAACAGTCCCGTGTCATAGCCACAAATACAAGTGTCAGAGCGCATACAGGAGTGATGAGCAGGAATCTAGAATAAAAGTAGATATTGTTGGTCTGTTCCACTAAAGCAACAACAATAACCACCATCAGATCCGCTGTTGCCATTCCAACCAGGTAACGGGTGATGCATTTGGAGAGTCCGCATTTTCCCCGAGATAGGATCACAATCGCCGTTAAATTAACTAGAAGAAATTTGGAAACAAAATAAAAATATGGTCAGCAGCAACTCTCTGAATGCCTCCATGGGGATGGTCTGTTTGGAAGTGAAAAGCGGGAATCCAGTGTGTGCGGTCTCGGTCGCTGCACTCCGGCTGGAGGACAATAACGGATGTGAGTGTCAGAGGATTGGCGACCTTCCCACAGTTTAGAGCGAGGCATCCGAGTTCCACGACTCACGTACCAGTGAGCAGTAGATCGCTCCTGTAAACAACACCGTTTCCATTATTAGAGGTGAAAGAAAAGATGGGATTATGTGTAGTGGTATCAAAGTGCCATCGAGGAGATATAAAGCACGAGTTCTTATTTACTGACTTACAGAAGAACCGACCTACGTGTCGGAAATAGACTGGACCGTCATTTAAATAAGCTGCCACGTTGTTATAAGGTCTAAGTGTCTGCACTAATAGAGACTCGGACCTAGAAAAGCAGAGAACACATCACTTCCGAAAGCCTAGCGAGGTGAAATTATGAAACATTGACAATATCGACTCCAACTTATTTGAGAAAAGAAGAAAACACTGCGATCGAACTATAAAAAATGAAAATAAAATCATTGGATGCTTGAATCCTCCATTCCGGAAACACGTTTCAGCCGATGGTAGCGTCTGTGCTTAGTAACAGTGCGGATATCGCAGCAGAGTATCGAAAGCACCATACATAAAGTGACCAGCTCCGGCATCTTACCGGGGACACCAACCGCTACAAGTGTGGGATAGAAAATGGCCGCGATGTAGTAAATTGCCGGATATCCCATATTCCGTCAGAAGCAGCGTTCAGTGGTACGGAGCGTTTCAGCTGCTCAGATGGACTGGTGATCGGTTTAGCAGTCTTTTATTGAGGAGAGAGCAATTCCACTGAGACAATTAGCGTGGCTATCATGTCAGGGACATTAGTGACAACCAACTGCACAAACACTTACATTAAACTATTTTTATCACTGTTCCCGTGTCCTGAATTTTTCTCCTCAAGGGATATTGCTTTACCTTATCTATTTACTTTAAAACAAAATATGATGTGAATTTTCCATGTTATTTTCCATGATATCTGGTTTCAGATAGTAAATAGGACATTTGTATGTATATCTGTGTTGCTTTTAAAGTAGGCATTTATCTTGAAGTCGATTTACTGTGTAACATTTGTCGGGAGCACATTCGCTTCTGACATTGAGGGAAGGAGAATGTTCTGGCAGGGGAAATGGAGAATACTTCTTTATTAAAGGGGAACATTCGTTCATTTTTTTCTTTCGTTCGTTCCAGTCATTCATGTCGCTTTGAGTGTTGGAAGTCACAGCAACAGCTGACACGTGTTAGAATTAAATACACTGCACTCATATCCCACGACACAATTTAAAAGATCCACAGCGATATTCCAGAGACCTGTGATCAAAAAGAGAACGAGTCCTCTGGAAATCAGCGAGGGCTGTGGACAGTTAGAAGCACAATGTTTTCCAGCGCACACATGGGCCGTTTGGCAGGAACTTGATCTCTACCAGTGAAGGACTTGACAGCCCCATACCCGTGACGTGCGCTGCAGTCCATTTAACTTTAAAGGTATTCTCAAATATGCCACAATTCTACCAATATATCGCCATCCATTCTCTGCATAAACAAAAGTAACAAGTAAAATCTTTGAACTATCCGCAGGTTCCCAGGCAGTTCTATTATTTGCCATGAAGATATATTTTTTTTCTCCTGATTTACTGTCAGGTCTATTGCCTTTCGAGCGTCACTATGAGTATGTACAGAACAGCGGATGTGTTCAAGCTCGCCTGTCAATCACACTTCCTTCTGCTCCTGCAGTGCACCGCTCCGTGCCGACTGTGGTTCTCGTACCGATGAGCGGGCCTCGGTTTATTGGAGAAAGTCTCATCACTTTGTTTCCATTGTGGAACTCGTTCTAATGTGCGGCCCTCGGTTGACTCGGGAAAGCATCACCTCTGCCTTCAAATTCATCCTTCCAACGTGAATCACTTCGTACCTTTCCTGGTTGAACTCCGTCTGTAACTGCTCAGCACTGCTCTGCGTCCTATTGTTATCTGTGACTACCTTCCATACTATTCATAATTCCACCAACTTCCACATCAATTCAAGCCTAATAACCCACTGTTCCACTTCCTTATTCACATCATTCTTAAAGCACAGAAATCAGGGGCTCTTAGAACAGTACACCACTGGCACCAGCATCCAAGGGGAAAGCTCTTTATCCAGAAGTATCCTCTGTCTTCTTGGGCGCCAGTCCTGAATACACAAGCCAGCTTTTCCATGATATTAAGTCTTCTAACGTTCTGAAAGTTCCTACCATGGTTAACCAAAGAATGACCGTTATATCCTCACAGAATTGAACCAGGCTCGGGAGAAATCATCTGCCCCTCACAAAGCCATACTGCGTCTCCCAAATCAGTTTCTGCTTCTGGAAATTCTCGTAAATCCTGTTTCTAAGAATGTTCTCCAATAATTTGCCCGTCACTGAAGAAGGACTCACCGCTTCCCTCAGTCATCCAGGGTTTCTCCCGAACGCACAATAGGACTTATCTATCCTAATGTTTCTTTTTCAAAACTTCCAGTACATTCTCTCTCTTAAACCCGACATGTTGTCGCACATCGGCCTGTTTACCGCACTCATCACAAATGTCCCTCTGACTGGTAAATACTGAACTAAAGTCCTCCTTCAGGATCTGCCCTTCTTCCCCCGACTTCAGGGGCTGGTTTCATCTTCTATCCCCGACCGGTCCTATACTCTCTCTAGTCGTCTTCCTCTTCACATACATCTCGAATGTCTTGGGGTTTTCCTTAACACCACTGCAGACCTCCTGTAGACGTTTCTAATTATCCTAATTCCATTCTTCAGTTTGTCCCCGGCTACTTTGTAAACCTACAGTCATGTCTGATCCTTGCTTTCAAACCCTGAGGTCAGCTTCCTGAAGCTTCTTTCTTCCTCTTGACCAGATGTTTCACATCTCTGGTCAGCCATGGTTCCTTCACCCTACCGTCCTTCCCCTGTCTGAATGGGGCAAATTTATCCAGAATCCCATGTAAGTGCAGCCTAAAACACACTGACATTTCCTAGAACATATCCATTCCTGATTTATGTTTTGATGTTCCAGCCTAATATCTTCATAATTTCAATTACACAGATAATTACTTAGGGAATTGACACAGAGCTGTGGGACGAGAGAGGGTGCAGTGATTAATTTGCACCCGGACACGGGTCAGTGGGCAGAGAGTGAGGCAATGGGATGGGTATGGGGAATGAAACGAGGTTGTGGGGAGCAGCTTGGCATTGAGATTACTGAGTGACTGACGCGGGCCTGAGTGATTAGTGTATGTAACCCTTTTACGAAATGAGGGTGCTGGACCCCTTATACTCTGCCTACCGACACCACCGATCGGCAGATGGCGCAATAACAACTGCTCTACACACCGTCCTTACACATCTGGAGAAGAAGGATGCTTATGTAGAAATGCTGTTCTTGGACTCCAACACCATAATCCTCTCCAGGCTCGACAGGAAGCTCAGAGATCTCGTTCTTGACCCTGCCTCTCAGATCACCAGCAGGTTGTAAGAGTGGCCTCCCACGCCTCTGACTTTCATCACAGGATCCACTCAGGGCCAAGTAGCGAGTCCCCTCCCTTACTCCCTGTATACCCATTACTGTATCGACACCCACAGCTCCAATCTGTCAATCAAATGTGCCAACGACACTACATTCATTGGCCTAATCTCAAAAATAAAAACGAAGTGGCCTACAGGGAATGAATTATCTCTCCGACACAGTGGTGTCAAGTGAACAACTTCTCCCTCAACGTCACAAAAACAAAGGAGCTGGTTGTGGATTACAGGAGGAATGGAGACGGGCTAACCCCTATTGACATATATAAATCTGGGGTTGAGAGGGTAAACAGCTTTAAGTTCCTTGGCATCCACAACACCGATGACCTCAAGTGATCTGTACACACCAGCTGTGAAGTGAAAAAATGCACAACAGCGCCTCTTTCACCTCAGACGATTGAGGAAGTTTGGCTTGGGCACCAAAATGCTAAGAACATTCTGCAGAGACACAATTGAGAGCATCCTGACTGGTTGCATCACTGCATGGAATGGGAACTGTATTTCCCATAATCGCAGGACTTTGCAGAGTGTGGTGCAGACAGCCCAGAGCATCTGTGAACTTCCCATGATTCAAGACATTTCCAAGGACATGTGTGTAAAAAGTGCTTGAAGGATCATTGAGGATCCTATTCACCCCAGCCGCAATCTATTTCAGCTGCAACCATCCAGGAAGTGCTTCGTTTGCAAGCACTGACGTCAGGTGGACTGCTCAGAAGAAGGGAATGTCAAGTCTCTTGTTTGCTAAGGTGACTGGGGAGAGTTTAATCTAGAACTGCTGGGGGTTGGAACCGAACTGAAGAGACGGAGGAAGAGGCGGTTGGCTCACAAATAAAGAAAGCTTGTAGGTATTAAGAGAGAGAGAGGATAGGCAGGTGATAGAGAAGGGACGCGCTCAGACGGATGGTTGGAAATGTATCTATTTTTATTATGGATTTCTGATGGAGATACAGACTCCACACTGGCCATGTGGATTCAGGGTTAAAGGGATCGAAATTTAAACTTTTCTACACCCAGCACGATAAAATCACGATTCAGAGTTAAATCGGCATTAGGATAAAATGGTGTGTACTTGAACTGGAAATTTGGAATTGGCATTTCGGAACGATGGCTCTTTAAATGAGCAGAGAAAGTTGCTGCTGAACACTTTGAAGTGCTGATTTTGAGTTGCAGGTCTCACTGGAAAATATTGTTTTGAAGTCATTGTAGCACCTGTCCCGTAATATGTGAATGGCAGGTCAGTTTAGATAACGTGGCGGTGCAGTCAATACCTCAGCGATTTGCTTACGTCATCAGTCCTAATTCCATAAATTAGCATCTGCCCTGTAATGTGTAAATTACAGGACAGTTTAGAAAACGCGCTTGTGCAGTCGATCGCTCAGCGGTTAGTTTACATCGGCAGCCCTAATTCAATAAATTATCCAGCACCTGCTGGGTGATCAGATTAAATCGGTTATTTCCCTCAGTCCTATTTCTCGGCTGAGTCTAAATAGGGTTACAAAGTGTATCGGAATTTCTATCCTCCTTGCGGGACAAGGCTGCCCACTGTCTTGCAGCCAGAATTCACTCTATCTACGACATCAACTGCCTTCTGTTAGGAAGCCAATCCTGAATCAACGCAGCCAGGTTTCCCTGGATCCCATGTCTCCTGACTTTCTGAATGAGTCTACTATGGTGAATCGGATCAAACGCTTCATCAAAATCAATACATCCACATCGACTGTTCTGATTCATCTGTTTGTTTTTCACTGTTACAAATAATGCAATCTGGTTCATAAAGGACAACATGCCCCTCAAAAAGCCACGTTGATCCTCCGTATCTGGACTACGTTTCTCCAAATGCCCATAAATTCCCTCCACAATAATCTTCTCTCACTACTGACATAATACTCATTGGTCTATAATTCGAACGTGTTAACATATTATTTTTCTTCCACAATTGAATAACGTTTTCCACCCTACAATCGTCGAGTTCTCCTTCCGTCGCCAGCGAAGACACAAATATCCCGTCCAATAGCTTAGGAATAACTTCGCTCGCCTTCCAAAGTTACCAGGACTATATCCCTTCTGGCACCGGAGAATCGTCTATCGTAATGTTTTCTAAGTTTGCAGCACATCCTCTTTCTGAGCGTCGGCATATTCGAGCATATCTGCCTTTTGACACCGTGCTCACATTCATCAATATTATCAGTAAGGAGCTTCACTACCTCCTTGACTCCGAATACAATTTTCCTTTCACCTCTGAGCTGCCCACACTCTCTCTAGTTATCCTCCTGTTCTTCATTCACCTTAGTGCATCTCCCCATGACATTCTCAAGTCCCTATCTACCTCTTCGAAGTCCATTGTTAAATTCTTCCCTGTCTTTTTTGTGACTCGCCATAACCCCACTCGATCTTTTCTTCCTAAATCTTAAGTATCTTTCTTTCTTCCTCTTGGCGAGTTGTTCCAACTTCCTTGTCACCCAGCGTTACTGTATGCTCTCATCCTTCCCTGCGTCAAAGAGACAAGCTTATACTGAACCCCACGTTATTACTCCCTAAGCAAACTCCACGTATCTGTCGCTCATTTACCTGAGTATACAATTTCCCAACGTACGTTCCCAAGTTCCTAACAGGTAGCACCACACATCACTAACACATCGCCGAATTCCATGCTCCCTGGTCCTATCCCTGTGCAAGGTAAATGTCGGGGAGTCCTGCGCTATCGTTCTGAAATGCTGACCCGCGGAAAGATCTGTCATCTGACTCGTTTCCTTTTCTAATATTTGACGCTGTACGAACTGTTCGCTAGTCCTCCTGTCGAAATATATTGACACAAATCCTTCCTGGACACAACGAAAACGTTATCCGATACCTGAACTTTTTGCCCTGGGGAAGTGCCAAAGAATATTAGGAAAGCTTCAGTTTTCCGTTCCAATAACATTGCACAAGTCCATTTTCCGCTTCCCGTTGGGCTCCTCACTGTTCCCCTTGCATTTTTTTTAATCTAGGGACGGCTGTACAGAATACTCCATATCCGGTGATCGTGCCCTTCAGTTTTCTGTGTTCGTCTCCCAGTCTATCAACAAACGAACGCTCCACGTTGTCCTCCCTTTCTGCAACTGCGATACTATCCCTGGTTTCCCATCACACTCCCTTTATACTCTGTTATCCGACCCTGTCCCACTTTCAACATCTAACACCCGGAAACTCCTGAAGCTGTCCTTGCCCATCTGACAGTCGAGTGTCTGTGATAGTTTGCAACATACCTCAACCAATGCAACAATCACGCCAGCAGCATTGAGCGTTTGTATTGCTACCTACCTGAACTGTATGAAGTCAGCTATCTTCCGCCAATTCTGCAATTTCCAGATGACCAGGCATATGATGGTTTGAATTTATGTAATATTTGCCAATGCTGTTCATTGCAAAACGGCTTTATTTAATAACTCCACTGAACTGTAATTGGACATGGGCGTTATCTACACAGATGCCCATTTAAGGTAAACACATATTTCATTCCATTTCTCAACTCTTCTCTGAATTTCCTCTGTGTCAGTGTATAGATACAAGTATTGGTGCACACGCTGAGCATTTGCAACATGAACGCAAATTGCTGTAGGATGTATACCGGGGAACTCAAATATCTGTCCTGGTAAAAATAGTTCTCTGGTTGCCATTTCAGAGAATGGGCCACATAGGGCATCCAAAATTATATATAAATTAGCTGATATAGCAAACAACAAAATCATCGATTTTCTGCGTTTTTCCACCTCGGCATCTTTCTGATTGTCGCTGCTGTGCCGAAGCCTTCTGCGGACTCTATTTGCCACAACGATATGTCTTACGGTTAACCCGTTAAACACCAGGATTAATCCGATTGGTAACAATGGTGTTAAAATACTGTCCAGTAATTGGTAACTTCTCCACTCGGGTGAAGTAACGTATTCATATGTGACGGTGCACCGCCACGGCTGGTTATCAATGATGACGTAAGGTTCAAGGGCAAAGTATAACGGGGCACTTCTCCCGCAGCTCACTATAACCACGGTAACGATAACGCCCGTTGCTGTTCTCTCGGTGCAGTATCGCTCCCGCAGCTTTCGGCAACATATTGCGATGAAACGATCGAAGGTAAAACTAACCGTGAACCAAACAGAACAGTCTGTTGTTAAGACCCTAAGTACAAGTGTCAGAGCGCATACAGGAGTGATGAGCAGGGATCTGGAATAACTGTAGATATTGTTGATTTGTTCCACTAAAGCAACAACGATAACCACCATCAGATCCGCTGTTGCCATTCCAACCAGGTAACGGGTGATGCATTTGGAGAGTCCGCATTTTCCCCGAGATAGGAACACAATCGCCGTTAAATTAACTGCAATAAATTGGAAAATGGAAATACAATTAAAATAAATGTAGATATTGTTGGTCTTTTCCACTAAAACAACAACGATAATCACCATCAGATCCGCTGTTGCCATTCCAACCAGGTAACGGGTGATGCATTTGGAGAGTCCGCATTTTCCCCGACAGAGGACCACAATCGCCGTTAAATTACCCTCAAGAAATTGGAAAGCAAAATTAAAATATGGTCAGCAGCAACTCTCTGAATGCCCCCAGGTATGGTCTGTTTGGAAGTGGAAAGCGGGAATCCAGTGTGTGCTGTCTCCGTCGCTGCTCTCCGGCTGGAGGACAATGACGGATGTGAGTGTCAGTGGATTGGCGACCTCCCCACAGTTTAGAGCGAGGCATCCGAGTTCCACGACTCACGGACCGGTGATCAGTCGATCGCTCCTGTAAACAACACCTTTGCCATTATTAGAAGTGAAAGAACAGACGGGATTATTTGTAGCGGTGTCAATGTGCCATCAAGGAGATATAAAGCACGAGTTCTCATTTACTGACTTACAGAAGAACAGACCTACGTGTCGAAAATAGACTGGAACGTCATTTAAATAAGCTGCCACGTTGTTATAAGGTCGAAGTGTCTGCACAGATAGAAACTCGGACCTAGAATAACATATACCAGCATCAGCTCAGAAAGTATAGCGATGTGAAATTCTGAAACAATGTCAATATCGGCACGAACGTAATTGACAAAAAAAAAAATCACTGCGGCCAAAATAGGGAAAATGAAAATAAAACAATCAGGTTCCGAAATCCTCCATTCCGGAAACAGGTTTCAGCCGGCGGTAGCATCTGTGCTCAGTAACAGTGCGGATACCGCAGCAGAACAACCACGCCACCATACATAAAGTGACCAGCTCCGGCAACTTACCGGGGACACCAACCGCTACAAGTATGGGATAGTAAATGGCCGCGATGTAGAAAATCGCCGCATATCCCATATTCCGTCAGAAGCAGCGTTCAGTTGTACGGAGCGATTCAGCTGCTCAGATGGACTGGTGATCGGTTAAGCAAACTTTTATTGAGGTGAGAGCAATTAGCAATTCCACTGATGCAATTAGCGTGGCTATCACGTCAGGGACATTAGTGACACCCAACTGCACAAACACTTACGTTAAACTATTTTTACTCACTGTTCCCTTGTCATGAATTTGACTCTTCAAGGGATATTGCAATCTATTTACTTTAAACCAAAATACGATGTGCTTTTCTCCAGGTTATTTTCCATGAGACCTGTCATCAGCTGTTTAAACAGCATATTTTTATAACATTCTTGCTTTAAGATAAGCATTCATCTTGAAGTCGACTTACTTCGTAATTTTTGACCGTGCCCATTCACTTCTGAAATTGAGGGAAGGAGTTTGTTCTGACGGCTGAAATGGAGAACACTACTTTATTAAAAGGGGAACATTCGCTCATTCTTTTCTTTCGCTCGTTGCAGTCATTCCATGCTCTTTGAGTGGTGGAATTGATAATGACAGCTGACATATATTACAATAACACTGTACTTATGGTCCTCCAAACACTTTTAAAGATCCACAGCGATATTCCAGAGACGTGTGATCAAAAAGCAAGCCTGTGTTCAGGAAAGTAGCAAAGGCTGTGGACAGTTTGAAGAACAATATTTTCTAGCGCACTCATGGGCCGTTTGCCAGGAACCTGACCTCTGCCAGTGAAGGACTTCACCGCCCCATAACCGTGGCGTGCGATGCCGTTTATTTAACTTTAAAGATATTCTCAAACCTGCCAAAACTCTATCATTCTCAGTTTGAATAAAAGTAGTAATTCAAATCTGTGATCTATCCGCAGGTTCCCAGGCTGTTCTATTATTTGCCACGAAGTTGTATTTTTTCCCCCTGATTTACTGTCAGGTATATTGCCTTTTGAGCGTCACTGTGAGTACGTACAGAACAGCGGACGTGGTCAAGCTCACCTGTCAATCACACTTCCTTCTGCTCCTGCAGTGCACCGCTCAATGCCTGTTGTGGTTCTCGTCCCGATGAGCGGCCCTCGGCTTATTGGAGGAAGTCTCATCACTCTGTTTCCATTGTGGATCTTGTACTGATGTGCGGCCCTCGGTTGACTCCAGAAAGTATTACCTCTTCCATCAAATCCATCCTTCAAAAAAGTGAATCATTCCCTACGTTTCCGGGTTGAACTCCATCTGTAACTGCTCAGCGGTGTTCTGCGTCCTGCCACCGTCCTGTTGGTAATCTGTGACAACCTTCTATACTATCCGTAATTGCACCGTAATCTCTGAAAATACAATAAACCACCCTTCCACCTCCTCATCCAAATCATTCATAAAAACACAACAATCCGGAGGTCTCAGAACATATCTCTGCAGGACTCCACTGCTCATGGACATCCGGGGAGAACATTTTCCATCCACAACTAACCTTTGCCTTCTGTGTACCTGGATACCAAACCTTCTGACGTTATGAATGGTCCTACCATCGTTAAACTTAACGCCTTGTTAAAATCCAGTCATATCAGATAAATTATCCACCACTTTATTTCCAGAAGACCACGGAACAAACACGTTCTCTCATCTGTTTCTCTCTTCCATTGACTCCACCTTAGCTCGGGCGAGTGCAAATTTGTAAATAATCCTCATCCTCCGGGGGCAATCTGGAAATGGTTGCCCAACTCCTCCGTCCACGTTACCATCAATTACCTGAGACATAATTCTAAGAGGATCATCTCATCTCGGTCCAGGACATCCTGCTTTCTGGACAATATGTTTTCTGGAACTCAGCTACCAGAGGACATTGAGTATCTCCAAGGGGTTTACGTTGGTTAATATGATATCACCCCAAATTGTTTGGAGCGGACTGGATTCAATATACTGATGGAATTGCTTTGTCAGCGACATCATATGTGTCTGCAAATCGCGAAGCTCTCAAGGGGCTTGGCTGATGTAGTGAGTTACTAACTTTCTGTCCTATTTCCGACACCCGCAGTTTTGTTCGCACCTCGAAATAAACTTTTTTTTTGCTGTTTCCTCCGTCCCCTATTAATGGCGGCATCATAATGAGCTACCTTAATAGAGTCAATTAATTGCTGCTTGCATTTGTCCTTTCCAATGCCATCATACCGGGTCTGTGATAAATCTAACCCAAAGAGGGATTCCAACCATTTCATTTTGCATAACATTGTCTTTAAAGTTCTGCTCATCCGTTCAGCAATTGCACTCCATTGTGGTGGATAAGGGATACCAACTTGTGTCGCGAGAGAGCTTTGCAATCCCCAACGGGTAGAAACTCTGTCCAACAAAACCCTGGCGGTAACGTCAGCGGTTTTCATTATCTAGTTGGGGATGCCTCTCTCCACTTGGTGACCGCATCCACTATCTCGAAGATATATTTCGGTCCTCCTGAGGATGGAGCTGAAGATCCAACAGAATAACCCTGCAAGTTAACAAAAGGTCCTTCTGCAAGGCGTATCCTGAAAAAGCATTTCTAGCCGATTTATCTGGTTTCTCACTGGGGACAAATCAAACAGTTCTTGCAATAATGTGCATCTCCTCGCAGATTTGGCCACCAACACAGATTCTTCAAATGCTCCACAGTTCTATCTGATCCTTGATGTCCACAAATGTCACGGTGCAAGTACATCAACTGGTTTCTTTCACAATCCCGCTCCTCAAATTTAGCACTATCAAGTATAATCCAGATTGGTGCCTGTATCCAATCGAATTTTCCCAAACTCTTCAGAATCCTCTCCTGTTTGTACTTTTGCTCACTCCTGATCCTATTGCAGTGTAATAACTAAGTCTATAAGTGCAGAGTTTGCTGGATTTGCAGTCATCCCTACCTCTACATCTGCACTCACTTTCATCACCCAAGTTGATTCCAGTTATGAATAACTCTCCAGCCTTCCTGCTCCTTTCTGGGGATGTCTTTAAGTGAACCTCCACCTTTTTAATCGATCAGTGTTTTCTCTTGCCTTCTCAAATATTTACTTCAACAAGGGAGCTGATGACAAAGGTTTCCTTTCTATTGGGAAATAACCTCTAGATTCCCATAACGGTAAATATTCAGTCAAAGCACATGAGCATCCAGTGATTGAAGGGATACGGGGCATGTACAGTCATCAGAGTTTAGTCTCATTCGGTATCAGTCTGTTCACCATCTTCGGTCCATTCACTTACTTTCATCTCGGTCTTCTGCACTGACGGGGGTGACATAGGACACGGTGTCTTGCATCACTGGAACAAGCTCTCCCGCCAGCCACGTCCCTGACGAGCGGGACGTTCCCGGCTGTGCAGTGACGTAACACTGACAGCAGATTCTCAGAGTTCATCAGTCAACCTCCTGCTGCAATGCGGAACTTTACATGATTCCATAAGTCAGATCTGAGCTTCCCTCGAATTCCTATTCATAGGTACGGGACTGAGACAACACCAGTAACGCTGGAGCAGACAGTTGCAGAACGAACCCCACACTTACACGATAGTAGAGACTGACAGATACAGAACGAAACCCACGCTCCCACACTGTAACAGAGACTGACAGATTAAGAATGAAACCCACACTCTCACACTGTAACAGAGACTGAGAGATACAGAATGAAACCCACACTCTCACACTGTGACAGAGACTGAGAGATACAGAATGAAACCCACACTCTCACACTGTGACAGAGACTGACAGATACAGAATGAAACCCACACTCTCACAGTGTAACAGAGACTGACAGATACAGAATGAAACCCACACTCTCACACTGTATCAGAGACTGACAGATGCAGAATGAACCCCACACTCTTACACTGTATCAGAGACTGACAGATGCAGAATGAAACCCACACTCTCACACTGCAGCACAGAGTGACAAATTCGTTAGGTTGTAGAGCGACCAGCTTGTTTCTGCAGTGGAATTAAATCAATCGCCATTTTCCTTCATAATCTATCCACTTGCCGATATGTAGAGCCATGGGTAACACTTAGCTCTCTGAAATGCGCAAGCGTTTAGTGGTGATACATTTCACTCGCTGTTTACCCCGTAAATATGAAAATTGTCCTTCATCAGACTCCTGAAAAATATGTGAGACGCGCCTAAGGGGTAATTCACCCCGGTGGCCGCTCTGTTGAACTCGGGAACTATCCGGGACGGTCCCATTTTATTTTCATTCTCTCCGTGACATCTCATTCTTCGTTCTGGTGTTTCCCTCTGTGCTTTTCTCCAGGTTTCTTCAATCAGGGTGGATCAATTCCCTTTTTTTCAACCTCTCCGCTGTTTCTCTTTCTGAACGAACTGTTCTCCATCAGGAAGTGTAATCGATTTTTGGGAAAAAGAATGGTACTGGAAATCCGAATTCAGGCATCAATCACTGGAAACGCTCAGCTTGTAAGGTACAGTAGATTAAATACCCATTAATATTTCAGTCATCTGTGCTCATAGTTCATCACCATGTTAAAAATGTCAAATACCTCGTGTCTGAGGGTTCGGACCCTGTATCTTTTACACTGATGATCTGATGCGGAAAGCCACACAGAGAAATATCGCAGAATTACTTTAAATGGTGTTGTACCGCTCTCTGACCGAACATTACACACTCCGTTCAATTTCCAGTTCCGTCGCACCGATGTCTGTCCTGCAACCGATCAGCCTTGTACAACTCCGGTGATTCTACACGCCCGGAGTTTGACGGAAGTAAGAGTTGACGCGACAGGTAACTTTTCGAGCACAGGATTGATTTATGCGGCTCGCGCCAGTCATTAGTAACTCAACACTTTATTACACATAACTGTTCCAGTGATACGTAACGATTATGTCCCATCTCCGTCCACCACGTGAACACAATCACAGTTTGAATCCGAAGGGACTTCGTACTAGTCTTGGTCAAATTAACTCCCAATCAGTTTGAGAGGTTTAGTGACTACAACACAACCGCCTGGCAAGATTAAATGACAAGACCATTGTATCTGGAGATGGTAATGACCCGGGGTTAACTTTGTTGTGTCAATGCAGCACATCTCCTTCTGTTGTTGACTGCTGTCTGAGTCCAATCACAAACAAGAGGAAATCTGCAGATGCTGGAAATCAAAGTAATGGACACAAAATCCTGGAGGAACTCAGCAGGTCAGGCAGCCTCTGAGTAAAAGAGTAAACAGTAACGTTTCGGGCCCAGACCCTTCATCAGGGTGATCCAATACAATAGGATTGGACTTTTCCACCACAACTGCAGGGTCGGCGACAGATTTTAGACAAACAGGCCTGTCTCTTACAAATAAAGGTAACTGTAATGAATAATATGCAACGGGTTGTCTGAGACCCGGATGTATTTGTGTTAAATTGCCACTCCAAACCCTTTGTGCTTATTTACAAACAATTGGAAAGGAGCTGGATAGTCAGATATGCCCAAAGCAGGGACGGTTGACAAAGCAGTGTCAAGATCATTAAAGGCTGTGTTCATTTCCTGACTCCACTGTATTTCGTCAGACATGCTCGGTAATGAGGCTTGTCGAGGAGAAGCCTCTATCATTCGATATTCAGGAATCCAATGCCTACAGTAATTGACCATTCACAAAACGGGAAACATTTCAATTCGGGTGCGGGGAAGTGGCGCATCAATAAAAGCTGCAATTAGGTATTTGGCAATTTGCTCAGTTCCTTGAGAAACCATGTCTCCCAAATCCTGTAGAGTGGGCTGACATTTATTGAGGGATACCTTTTGTTTCTTTCCAGCCAGGCTTGGCAACAGAGCCGCAACGTCATTTTTTCGCAATTAACTCGGCCGAGAGTGATAATCGGCAGTTTGTAAATTTCTACTTTCCGCTGGCAACCGCTGGGCGCTTAAATCCCGTGTGATTGCTGCGGCATAAACCGGGGGGCTCTCAGTTTACCCATGATGCACCCTGGTCCGAGTTCACTGTCCACCACTGTAAGTGAAAGCAATCAAACACTGACTGTCCCTGTGTAAATGGATGGAGAGAAAGGCAGAACAGGGTCTATAACAGAACAACATCAGATGCGGCAGGAATATGGAGATGATGACGTCAGCATCGGGCTCGACGGGACCAAGAGGTACAACTATCTTGTTAATAGCACTTAGGTCTGTTAAAAAAATCACTCATTACCATGACTTGCGTTTGGAATTGGTGAAACAGGGGAATTACATGGAATACAGGTTGGGAACAGCACTTCCTGATCTAACAGCGCTTCTGTGCCAGGCTCCATACCTTTCACTGCCTCCGGTGATAAATTATATTTCCGTATAGAGGGTGGAACAGCATTGGTCTTCCTGTGGTGGGGCGGAATGTACAATCCCACATGGTTCTTGTGTATCGACCACAGGGTGGGAGGTGACCCCTACGTTGACAAATTATATTTCCGTATAGAGGGTGGAACAGCATTGGTCTTCCTGTGGTGGGGCGGAATATACAATGCCACATGGTTCTTGTGTACCGACCACAGGGAGGGAGGTGACTGCGAAAGCAAAAGGTGTACGACACGCTCGGGCGAAGGAGGGGGAGCAAGCAGTCAAACTTTGTTTTAACGCTGAAAAGGGCAAAGATTAAATATCCGGAATGAAGTTGTTGAGTAGCGTTAGTATTAGGCAGTGATGTAGACTGTGTGAGGTTTAACCCTGTAAAGTCTGAAGCACGGTTTCGAGTAGTTCAGGAGTTGCAGGGAGTTTAACGGCAATCGTGACATGAGAAGTCCAGTTTGGCAATTTAAACCACTCATTCTGTTCCTCACTCATAAACAGTTCTGCCACTGTGTCTTCTGGACCGTAATAGATGCGCCCGGTAAGAGAAAGAGTTTCTGCTCTGTGAAACACGGAAAGGAGCTTCTGGTGATTGTTCAGCCGAGATGTTTCAGTGTGTCAGGCGGTGCGTTGGAAATGCATCAGAGGTCTGCATGTCGGAACAGACTGCCGTCGATAATAAGCGTCGTTCGGCAGTTTAAGAATGTCTGTACTGTCTGCACGGTAGCGCAGAGTTGTCCTGTAAGTCTATTCCAACAGATGATTCCCAGCTGTCAAGGAAACAGGAAGCACAGTCAGTCATATTTTCCCATGTTTTTTGTCTGCACCTGGCAAACTCTTCAGAGTCACTATGGCTTCCCCATAATGGCAGCCTTACACGGTGCCCTTTAACCACTTTCCATTAGTAACGTTATCTCCATCATTATTGTATCTCACTTTATTCCGCTGGGGACTTCAAAATTTCCTTGCACTGCCGTCCAAGTCGGTCCCACACACCACTTTCAATAACATCTGAACATTTCCAGGCAAGGGGTTATAAATCTTACAAATTTGTTCCTTAGCTTGCACCTCGGACATAGCCCACGGCCGGATTACCGCGACGGGGCAAACATTTTCTTTTGGATATTGTGTAACAGGATCTATTCTGATTCGCTTCCCGTTTCCGGGTTAAATACGCAAATTATATTCATGTCCCATTTGATTTTTAGTCCCTTCCGCCAGTGGACAGAAGACCCTTAAAATAGGCTCATCTTTCCTTGGATAGTTCCTTGTCTTGTCCTTATCCCCCTTCTGCTCGTCGGCTTCGGTTGCCTGGGCATTATCAGACGGGTCGGGGTGTTTGATTCTGTTGTACAGCTTCTGCGAACAGTAAAACATCGATCAGATCTGAATCCGGGGCGGGCTCGGGCTCTCTCAGACTCTCTGGGTGAGGATATAAGCCCCGAGACACCTCCCGGTTCTTCTGTTCGGACGTCTTCTGCAGAGTCGGTCTATTTATTGGTTTCGGAGACTGATGTCGCTTAGCTACCACCAGCCTTTTCTCAAGTCAAGGTTTGACCCAGGACACACACAACCCACAGATACTTAGGAAAACAAAGACAACAAACTCCGTTGACTAGGCTCAAAATAACAAAGTAAATTGCATAAATCAAAACACTTTATTAAATCCCGCGTAGTGTCTCCGTCTCCTCGAACAGGATCTCGTTTAAAATATTTAATTTTCTTTATCTCAAAAGACTCCCATAGAGCCACCGTCCTTGTGTCCAACCACACAAGTCACTGGTAAAAGGAATCACATGTCTAGTATTTCCACTTTCCAACTAGCTATCATCAGCAGTGGAGACTGGCGGCACCAGCGGCTCTCCCCGGGATTTCTTTACTCGTTCCATCTGCCGGTGCAACTTTCTCATTGTTTTTCTTTACCTTTACAGAGAAAACTCACCCCGCATTTCTGTCAGCAATCTTTACTGTCGTTACTTGCCATCTTCCTTCAATCTACTTACCTGGTTTTCATCATTACGTTTACAGGAAACTCTCTCCCTGATCAACTTTACTGTCACTGCTTCCCATCCGCCTTCAATCTACTTACCTGCTCCTGCAAAGGAAAGACGGTCAGTCGCAAGCACAAGCGTGAACGACATTTCGTTCTGTTCGCCTGTCGAAGACTTATTTATACTCGTTGGATTTGTTTACTAATCGGAAAACATCCTGGGTGGGACTAGGATCCGGATCCTCACGTCCTTAATTCCCACAATTTCACACAATGCTGCGCTCCTTCCGACTTGATCTTGCCGATGCCGTCCTTTCTACCCGGTCATGGGCCAGGAGGCTCAAAGCGGATCACCCAACGGGTAGCTAACTCGAAGTTGCCATTCCCACCCACAGTTACTCCATCGTTCGAAACCATTTTGTTGGCGTCCTGCTTAGCTAAGGCAAATTGTCAGAGATGTTGAAGAATCAAGTTCAGTTGGCAAATCTTTTATTTAACATGCTATCACGGAGAGTCCACATGCGTGGAATTCTTAAGGTACAAGTATAATGCATCTCTTTATATCTAGTAGCAGAGAGGTGTGTGAAATCTTAGCAGAACAAAGGAGTTAGTTCACAATGTTTATTTTCATGACTTATTGTTTATCGGTTTAAACTCATCTCATTTGCGCAGCTGTATTATGGTTCTGAGGAACAGAAGTGACAGGCACGATATTATTTCGTGGAAAACGCAGAAGTCCACAATCTCCCAAAGCTTAAGCAGCATACAGCCCTGTAAACCTTCTATTAGTAAATGTCATCCATAGGGATGGCGGTTCGATGTCAGAGAGACAGAGCGAGGGTGATGGTCGTGAATAATGTTCGGAGGGAGGGAGAGCGTGAATGCCGGTTAGAAGGAGTGCCGTCAAGGAAAGGAGTCACAAAGACGGGAAAACTTTGTTCAGACCTGATTCCTGCCTGGGCACTGGCTGTCTAGGTGAGGATATAGACTCTGAGATTCCTCACCTTTCTTTTGTTTGAACATGGTTTGGGCAGTCAGTCTATGTTTTTCTCGGAGGCTGGTGTGGCCTAGCTAACTCCAGTCGAGTTTACTGTCATTTAATAATACACATGCACTCCGACAAACTAGACAAGGTTTCTCCAAGCCGGGTTGTAAAGAACAGCAGCACAAACAACACACACAACAACTTATGAAAGAAAGGACAGCATCCTCCGATGAGCCACGCACAGATAAACAAAGTAAATCAAAACACGTTATTATATTCAGATTGTTTGTCATTTAGAAACCACAAATGCAATGCAGTTAAAAAAATGAGACAACGTTCCTCCAGAATGATATCACAAAAGCACATGACAAAACAGACTACACCGGAAAATCCACATAACGTTTGGCAATCCCCAATCCAGAGTCCGGAGAGGCTGCTGCGTATTAATATCGCATTACTATCTTAGCACGTTCCCCGGAAAGAAGCTCCAAAGCTACCAGACAAAACAAGACCAAAAACTAAAGCTACAAGACCTGCACAAAACCACGTAGTTACAACAGTGCAAACAATAGCATAATTCATTAAAAAAAATAGACCATGGGCACAGTAAAAGTAGTCCAAAGATGTTAAAGGACTATAATTTCAACAGAAACTACCACAGAGTTTCCACAAGTCCCCAGGGTCCCGACAGACTCGCCATCCCACGCCGGCGGCAGAAGGGAATACCCCTGCTATGGGCTTCCACGGCGCCGCCCGACTCAGCCTCGCAGACACAGCACACAGTGAAAGCGACCTGACCGCAGTGGACTCCATGTCCGGCGAAGCTCCGAGACTCCGACCATCCGCTCCGGCACAGCTTCTCCGAGCACCATCCTCTGCCGTGGGTATCAAGACGGCCCCACCAACGCGACCCCGAGGACTGGGGGCCTGTTCTTCCCAGCTGAGTCCCGGACCTCACAGCAGCAGCAACGAAGAAGGTCTTACTGGACATTTCCCGAGGTTCCTCCGTGCTCCCACGTCCGTTTTTCACCCGATTATGATGGCGCACGGCACCCCGCTTCACAAATAACAGATAATCAGCTCCGGAGTGGCCGCTGCAAGCTCCGTCGCGCCACCATCTTGGATTACAGTTGAATTTGAACATGATTCAGCACTCCATATGTGTATATGCAATTGTGATAAGAAATACAGACCAGGAAACTTAAATGAGAAGCTACCTCAGAAAAACGAATCATCACTGTGGAAGAAAACATGAACTAGTGGAATGAGTATGACCCTCCATGGGAGACATCCCAATGATCTGAGCAGATGAGATAGTGAAAAGGAAATATCGAGCACCTGACTGAGAGTTGGAGACCTCTTCCCAGAAACAGAAGGATTCCTTGCGGAAATACAGGACAAGGTGGTTAACAAAAGCGGGGAAAAAAATCAAAAATACATACAATATAAACAAGGCAATCAATGCAGAAAATACTAAGAGAAACCAGACACAATCCAACACATTCCAGGATCCTGCGGCAGTTGAACTCAATCTGATTAATTATGCAGCTGCAATCAAGTGGCAAATATCATTCACCAAAATCTTGCTTTAAAATTCAAACGGATGAATGACCATGTTAACCTAATTAAGGTACAATTATTTCCAGCCTGATCCACTTAGTCAAACTCTCACAATATATATGATAATCGATACATTATTACAGATAGGAAAATCCATAATAACCATCCGGATATAATATTACAGGATAAACAAGCAAATCCCTCAATAGATATAACAATTCTGAACACACACGTTCCTTGACCAGTGGAGCACCTCACCACAGGTATTGTTTGTGTCATTAGTCAGACAAATTATTTTCTCTGTCAATCAGCTTCCAAATGTTACTACTCTGTCATTTATTGCCACACCCAGCTGCTGATTTCCTTCTCTTCGTGATACGTTCTTACATCGACCATCGTCCAGAGCCCCAAACTCTGCCCTGTGCAGACTCACCTCTGGTTTCTGACCCTGCTCCTTTGAACATCCAACCAATGTTTTCGCATTCTGCTTTCAGTCTTTAGAGAACAGTGATGTCTTCTAACAACCCTTTAGAAGCACGGAAAATGACCCAAAATGTGGAAATGAGCCATGAATAAGGAGAGTAAGTCCAAATGTCATTCTTCCTCAGCTCAGAGATTTCAGGGGCAAAGAACATCTCAGACAGAACTGCAGTCAGCTCAACTGTCTGGTGAAAATTCAAGGGGAACCTTTTTACCCACAGAGTGGTGACTGTTTGGAACCCATCCTACAGGGGGAACACGAGGTGAACAGCAGGGGAGGATTTAAAAGGATTCGTGGGACAGAAGCACTGGCAGGGTCCAGCAGACCTAAATTGACTCTCTATTCAGTTTAAGATAGTACATAGGGCCAAGATAAATTGGTGCATATATTTCCTAATATAAGCCCTATTTGTGACAGATATACCATAGAGGTAGCTGCTCTAACTCATAAGTTTTGGTCATGTATAAGCTTAAATAATTTTTGGAGAGATGTGTTTAGAATATTGTCTAAAGTTATAGATGTGGATGTTCAACCCAATTTCACTTACAGGAATTTTTGGGATTATTCCAGAGGAAATAGGCAGAGTATCTGCTTCCGCTCAGCATGTGATAGCCTTTTCAACTTCACTGACTAGGAGTACTGTCTTGTTATATTGGAAAGAATCTAATCCTCTACTGTTTTCTATTGGCTCACCTTCATTATGTCATATCTGAGCTTGGAGAAAATTAGAAGCTGGACGTTTGATACATCTTTTAATTTTGAGCAAGTCTGGTAACCCTTTATTCAATATTTTCGTATGATTTAATTTATTTTTACTTTATTCTCTTTCGGGAAACTCCTTATCCGTGAAAGTTTGGAGGTGACTGGAAGGTTGCATTTCTCCTTGTTTTTCTTCTAATTTTATCCTCAATTGGACAGCCCAATCTTTCTTTTCTTTTCTTTTTTTTGTTCCAATTTAGTTTGGTGTTGTTTTCCTGCATATAAATAAAATTTTCCAATTTTTTTTAACGATTTGTTAAGAGGAGTTGTGTTTTTTTTGATTATACTGTATGTATAACTGCATAACATTAAACCTATCTGATTTTGACAATATATACTTTTCTTTATTGCTCTTTATATGTCTATTGTATTATCTGTTTGCTAAACCTTTCCACTGATTTGTATATTTTTTACTGGAAATCAATAAAAAAGTTGAAAAAATGAAAATGACTGTCCTGGAACAGAGTCACTGGCACCATCCAGCCGGCCTGAGTTGGCTCTCTACTGTACGCTAGGTGTGTTATAAATTCACCAAGTACTGGAGACAGAGTTTTAAATAAAACTGACTTATTTCTCTCATATCCAGAATATTAAACTCCAGTTCTATTAAAGGTGGATGTGCAGCAGAAGAAACTCCTCCCATGCCCAGTGACCAGGGTGCAGAACTGGGTGTGGTGATCAGCAGCAATAATTTACGAGTCACTCTTGAAATTACATTTAGCAATGGTGATGAACAAATATGCAGCATGCAGCTTATTGAAAGTTTCTCTCCAGTCTGAACCCGGCAGTGTGTCACAAGGTTAGATTACTGAGTGAATCCTTCCCCACATTCACAGCAGTTGAACGGCCTCTCCCCAGTGTGAACTCAATGATGCACATAAAGGTGAGATGACCGAGAGAATCTCCTCCCAGAGTCTAAGTAGGTGATCAGCCTCTACCCAGTGTGAACTGACTGGTGTCTCAGTAGGTCAGATGACCGAGTGAATCCCTTCCCACATTCTGAGCAGGTGAATGGCCTCTCCCCAGTGTGGACTCGCTGATGTAGCAGTAGGTCAGATGACCGAGTGAATCCCTTCCCACATTCTGAGCAGGTGAATGGCCTCTCCCCAGTGTGAACTCGCTGATGTACCAGTAGGTCAGATGACCGAATGAATCCCTTCTCACATTCTGAGCAGGTGAATGGCCTCTCCCCAGTGTGAACTAACTGATGTAACTTCAGTTTAGATGACTGAGTGAATCCCTTCCCACAGTCTGAGCAGGTGAATGGCCTCTCTCCAGTGTGAACTCGCTGATGTAACTTCAGGTTGGATGACCGAGTGAATCCCTTCCCACAGACTGAGCAGCTGAATGGCCTCTCCCAAGTATGAACTCTCTGATGTACCTTCAGTTCAAATGACCGAGTGAATCCCTTCCCACATTCTGAGCAGGTGTATGGCCTCTGCCTAGTGTGAACTGTCTGGTGTCTCAATAGGTGAGATGATCGAGTGAATCCCTTCCCACATTCTGAGCAGGTGAACGGCCTCTCCCCAGTGTGAATGGACAGGTGTGTCTGTAGTTTTGATGACTGAGTGAATCCCTTCCCACAGTCTGAGCAGGTGAATGGCCTTTCCCCAGTGTGAACTAACTGATGTACTTTCAGATGGGATGACCGAGTGAATCCCTTTCCACAGTCTGAGCAGGTAAATGGCCTATGCCTAGTGTGAACTGTCTGGTGTCTCAATAGGTGAGATGACCGAGTGAATCCCTTCCCACAGTCTGAGCAGGTGAATGGCCTCTCTCCAGTGTGAACTTGCTGGTAAGCCATTAGATCAGATGACTGAGTGAATACTTTCCCACAAATTCAGCAGATGAGCAACCTTTGCCCAGTGTGATCTGACTGTGTGTCCACAGGTGGGATGACCAACTGAACCCCTTCTCACACACAGAACAAGTGAATGGCCTTGTCCCAGTGTGAACTTGCTGAAGTACCTTCAGTTGAGATGACCGAGTGAATGCACTCCCTCTGTCTGAGCAGGTGAATGGCCTCTCCCCTGTGTAAAATGATGGGCGTGCCAGTTGGTCAGATGACCAAGTGAATCCCTCTCCACAGTCTGAGCAGGAAGGATGATCGAGTAAATCCCTTGCTCCACTTCTTAAATATCTAGACCGAGACAGCAAAACTGGGGTGCTATGTTTGAATTTCCATAGACAAATTCCTTGTCATTTTTAACCTGTAAAGATTTAAAAATTCATCAGTGGGTGAAGGACAACATTTCAGATGAGCTCACACTGTTACAGTATGGTTCAACCCAAGCTGGAGAGAGAAATCATCTTCTAACTGGGCACAGTGTTGGTATCTGGAATGACCATCAAACTCTCTGATGCTCTATAAGTATGGGGCATTTCTGCCATCTCCAGTCTGTTACTCGGCTCAGTTTGACTCTCTCCATTGGTAATATTCCCCATTCCCCTTGAGCTGCATGGGTGCCTGGCTCCACAGTAACTGAAACACTCTCACGCAAGTAGCTTTTGTTGACATACAGCTGGGATTTTCTTTTATGTACTATTAATTTAAAGTGCCATAGACTTAATGCCATGTAAATATCTCCTGACCTTGTCTAGTTCAACATTGGAGATAAATGGTTTGTAATTCTGAGAATTAGTTAAAACCCGAGCAGAAGGATATAAATAAAATAATTTAAACCATTGAATAAAATCAGACCCAAAATTAAATTTTCTTATGTTTTAAATAGATAATTCCATTCAACCCAATCAAAGGCCTTCTCAGTATCTAAGGATGTCACACATTCCAATGTCTCTTTAGAAGGAGAATAAATGACATTTAATAAAAGACGAATAGGGAAATGAGAATATTAATCTTTAATAAATCCAGTCTGGTCCTTTGAGGTTGCCCTTTGAGTCCATTGCTCTTTGATCTGGCCTTAGAACACT